>NC_048314.1:46782-134641 GCF_013100865.1 Trachemys scripta elegans
GCAAGTTAAAGAAGTATGGGCTGGATGAATGGACTTTAAGGTGGATAGAGAGCTGGCTAGATCGTTGGACTCAACGGGTAGTGATCAATGGCTCCATGTCTAGTTGGCAGCTGGTATCAAGCAGAGTGCCCCAAGGGTCGGTCCTGGGGCTGGTTTTGTTCAATATCTTCATTAACGATCTGGAGGATGGCGTGGATTGCACCATCAGCAAGTTTTCAGATGACACTAAATTGGGAGGAGTGGTAGATACGCTGGAGGGTAGGGATAGGATACTGAAGGACCTAGATAAATTAGAGGATTGGGCCAAAAGAAATCTGATGAGGTTCAACAAGGACAAGTGCAGAGTCCTGCACTTAGGAAAGAAGAATCCCATGCACTGCTCCAGACTAGGGACAGAGTGGCTAGGCAGCAGTTCTGCAGAAAAGGACCTACGGGTTACGGTGGATGAGAAGCTGTATATGAGTCAACAGTGTGCCCTTGTTGCCAAGAAGGCTAACGGCATTTTGGGCTGTATAAGTAGGAGCATTGCCACCTGATCGAGGGACGTGATCATTCCCCTCTATTCGGCATTAGTGAGGCCTCATCTGGAGTACTGTGTCATTTTGGGCCCCACACTACAAGGAGGATGTGGAAAAACTGGAAAGAGTCCAGCGGAGGGCAACAAAAATGATTAGGGGGCTGGGGCACATGATTTATGAGGAGAGGCCGAGAGAACTGGGATTATTTAGTCTGCAGAAGAAAAGAATGAGGAGGGATTTGATAGCTGCTTTCAACTACCTGAAAGGGGGTTCCAAAGAGATGGATCTAGACTATTCTCTGTGGTACCAGATGACAGAACAAGGAGTAATGGTCTCAAGTTGCAGTGGGGGAGGCTTAGGTTGGATATTAGGAAAAACTTTTTCACAAGGAGGGTGATGAAGCTCTGGAACGGGTTACCTAAGGAGGTGGTGGAATCTCCTTCCTTAGAGGATTTTAAGGTCAGGCTTGACAAAGCCTTGGCTGGGATGATTTAGTTGGGCATTAGGTCCTGCTTTGAGCAGGGGGTTGGACTAGATGACCTCCTGAGGTCCCTTCCAACCCTGATATTCTATGATTGGTCTTATGAGACCGTCTCCTTGGCACAGTCAACAGGGAAGAGCCCCTATTGAAGTACCTGCTCCAGAATGTGAAGCGGCAGTGCTGTTGGAGCCCAAGGGCAACCTCTGACCCTCTGAGGGCCTTGGGACCAAAGCAGGCCGCATGGCCTGTTCGAGCAGGCGCTGCTTTAGGCGAAGGTCCCGAGCCACTTGAGGCAGTTTATTAAAAACTGATCGGCAGATTGCGCAATGCTTCTTGACATGGGCCTTGCTACCGGGGATCACTTCTCCACATGAAAGACAATGTTTAAACCCCAGAAGGACATCACTGAGGCAACAGACTGGTAACACAAACTACTCTAACATTAAGAGTACTACTAACTATATACGAGAGAAAAAACTAAATTAGTTGAGAGGTTGAGACCACACGAAGCTCCGACTCCAGTCATGGGCAGTAAGAAGGAACTGAGGAAGGATCAGGACAGCATTGCCTCGTGTAGCCAGGACTATAACCACAAGGTGCAAGTGCCACCCCTCTACAGGTATTGCTGGGCAAATTTCTCCTGTTCTGATGTGCTGGGGAGAGACACACCTACATGGAATACATGGCTGCATCTACTCCAAGAAGAAGAAAGGGCTACAGCTTTAGATACACAGCATTGCCCATTAAGTGCTTACCTGGAGGAGAGACTACTGCATGTTGGTTCAAGTGAGGAGGAGTGCTATGCTCAGGTTGCTGGGGGAGATGGGGTGGCATCTCTGGCTGAGGAAGATGCATGATGGGCTGGGTGAAATGTGTGATAGTGTCAAACATGTTCCCTGGGAGCGGATGCTCCATGATGGGGACCTGTGCAGGTACGAAAGGAGGGGGAGAAGACTTCATCGGAGGCGGTGCTTGTTGAGGGACAGGCTGTGGAGGCAGTGGTTGCATCTGCTGCTGCTGCTGCTGCGCCTGCTGATGGTGGTGGTGGTGATGCTAGGGAAGACAAAAACTCATGAGATCAGCAGAACCACCTCATTTAAGTTTCCAGCCTTGTGTCATCTGGTATGCAGGGAGGCAGCTCAGAACAATTCCAGACATCAATAATGGAGGGACTGAGCCTGTGGTTGACTATAAGCTCCTGATCTAAAAGGGAGATCTAAATAAGAGTATTGTTTTAACAGCCTGTGTGCCCGGCCCAGCCCAACCTCTCTGATGATTCGGCGGTCAATGTATACTGAGGACGCTAATTCATAGGAATTCTCTCATGGCTCCAGGAGGGAGGCTTCTCCAAAACTCACCTTTTTTTGCTCTCTCCCAGAGTGCCCTTTCTTCTTCAATTTTGGTGCCATTTCTGTGGAGAAAGGAAGAAGGGATAATAAAAGGGTTAGCATCCAGGTGCTGCTCTTCCAGGAATCACTGACACAAATATGGGAGCAACTAATATTACTGATCTCAGTTACAAGTACAACACTTAAATCACAGGAAGAGTAGTGAAGTTTTGGTGCTCACTGCAAACTGCTCTCTCTGAAGCACTCACGAAGAACACATTTTCAGACACAAAAACAGGCAGCTTTTCCCTGATTTTACCTTTGGAACTTACTACAGATTCCTGAGGAAAGAAATTCAGTTTCCTTGGCTACATCTTTGTTCCTTCACAAAACCAGGAAGGATCAGAACTTTCAAAACATCAACTACAATGGTTTACAAAGAAATTTCTTCAAGACTTTGACCAACACTAATTCTTCGGCCACAGGCCTTTGGGACACCAAAGTGACAGACCATAAGAATTGGTTAGCCCTTGCCTACATTAGAGTTTCTTGGAAATCTCTCACCAGTGCAGTGCCACCGGTGGTAACCAAAGTGGGAGTTAGTGTGGATAGGACTCAGGGCGCTGCCAGAATATGTGTCATGGTGTCTTCTATACCCATTCTGACCAGTGTTAGAGAACGGTGGTAAAAATGCCAGTGGTCTACTGAAAATACTTCCATTGCTACCAATGGTGGAGCTGGAATGATAGAAAAATCTTTCAAATAGCCTATTAGAGATACAACCTGACAGGGCTGCAGAGAGCTGGCTGTGAAGCAAGTGTTTTCACAGCCCATTAGTTAGCTCAAGAGCACTTATTTGAACATTACAATGTCAGTGATGGAGAAGAGAAAATAAATAGACAGCAGCCATGACAGAATAGATGCAACACAGAAAACCATCCTTCCTCTCACACTGGAGAATTGTTACGAGTTTGCATCCAAGGGCCTCTTGCTGTTTAAACAAGAAAAGGGCTTAAACTCACCACTTTCTATCAGAGGTCATACTGGGAGTCAAACAGAAGAAACTTTCTTCTCCACCCTAAAACAAAACTGTCTGGGACTTTCAGCAGCTTTCACTACCAGTCAGCCTCTCTCCATTGGTGAAAATTTGTTATATATTAGAGCTTCCCAAGACTTCCTTTGCAGCTGACTTCAAAGTTTGTTAAATCAACAAAAATGAAAGGCACAATATTGACCATCTGGCTTAAATTTCCTCCCCTGGAGAATTCCAGCCAAACACCTGAATCAATTCCCTTGCTTGAATGTGTTCTACTTCATCATTATTTGGCACGCCCAGTGGTGTGGGGTTAAGACTCAAGCACTACCCCTGAACAGGGTTTAAAACAGCCTTGGCAAAATTCTAGTGGCCCATTCATGCCCCGGGTGTTTTTTTTTTTTTTTTTTTAATTGGTAAGTAAAGTATTCCTATTTTCACCACCGTGAATCCTCATGAGAGGGGACAGGCAAATATGGTAGAATTTGTACTTAGGCTGGTAAATTGAAGCCAGACTACATAATCACTTTTGTACCTTCCGGCCTTGGAATCTATGAAATGTTCATAATTTTGCAAGGCCAATACAAAGTCAAACCATTTTGTAGCAAAATTTAAGATCTTTAAGATCTCAGTACTATCTAGTAAGTATTCAGACCCCCTTCCTATGTATATCATGCTTCCTTCATATGTGTCTCTCATTATGAGTTTCCCTGTGGTATAAGGTAAATACAGCATAATTAAAGTATTCCTGGAGGTCCCTTCAGCTACCAGGGTCTATCATTACAGGGATTCCCTAAGCTTTTCAGGAAGCAATATTTTACCAGAGCAAGACCTCAAGTGTGTTGACAGACTCCCATTCAACTGTTCACATTTTCCATGGTTCAGGCTGTTTTTGTGACCACTAGGAACAGCCCAAGCTCAGCTGCAGGTCAGAACATGTCCAAGACTAGATGGAAGGTGGGTAGCAGAGCTCCTCATTACAGTATTGGGAGATGAAGCATCAACACCATTGGTTGGGGCCACTAGTCATTTGAGGACTACTGTACAAATCTGACACTTTGCCAGTCTAACTTGGTATGAATAATTACTTAACTAGGCCTTGACCCAGCAGAAGACATTTCAAAGAGCCAATAAAACCTCAGTAAGTTACATGCATTAAAGCTCATGTGCTAAACATCCATACAGAAGTGGCTGGAACAAAAAATAAACAATCCTTTGCACTTTTCCTCCGAGGCTCTCCAACCGTTTTACAAATGGGGCCAAGTATCATCATTCCCATTTTACAGATGGAGAATCTAAAACATGGAAGATTTAACGTTTCTCTTGAAACTGTACATGGTAGAGCTGAAAATTGGATCCCAGTCCAGTGCATTTTCCACTGGACTAAAATTGAAAAATGATTATGGTTAATCTGCTTGCAAACTTGTTTAAAAGAGTAGATTTTGACTTAAATATACAAAGCCATCTTAACCAGCCACATTGACGTTACTTTGCACAAAGGAGAAAGAGAGTGGTTGATGTTTTCTGCTATTAAGTGACTTGCCCCACATAGACTTTCCCCATCTGAGTCAAAAACCCAGGTAACCAAGAGAGAGGCTGAGAGAGAATTAATCACAGGAACACCACACCAATCAACTGAAGAGTCACCACTGAGCCACTGAAAGGCAAGAAGGGAACAGCAACATGTAGGTCTTCAGGAAAATCATGTTTTACAACTATTCACTGAGGTCTTTTCTGAGTTCCTACTCTATGACTGAGGGCAGAAAATAGAAGCCCCATACTAATCAGTAAACTAAAATAAAATTTACAGAAAAGTCGTCAAAATGACAGATGTCAGTCTCTGTAACAGTTAAGTATCTAAGAGACTAGTCTGCTTTACTGTGAGCCATACACTATGTGAGGGGCTTGCAAATGTGCTTTGGAGCCTGTAACTGCCACATTCTTATCTGATGCAAGTGTAATACATATAGCAAACAGAACCTGATTCACTTTGCTATAAACATTCTACTTGCTGATCCACTTTTACCTTGTCTGCATCACAAGAAACTTCCTACCATGCATACCAAACTAGGAGGAAACTGAATAAGCTGTGTGGCTGGAAAAAAAAAGTTACTGAAGGAACCAATATTTCTGTCATGTTCCATTTAATCAGAAGAAAAAATACCAATGGGAAGAAATCAAAGGATGGGATACAAACAAATGTGGGGGGTTCCAGGAAAGGAGGAGTTTTGTAAAAGGACACCACCACTTGAGGGGAAAGAGACAAGGAAAACTATGACATATTTGATCTTTGCAAATCAATGGGATTTGAGAGAATTCCTCTCGACAAGTTGCAGATTTGCTGCATAAGTACACAAGGAAGTTGCACTAGTAAACATTATCAGCGAAAAGGCAATTAAGCCAGTGTCACTCCTATGTGAATGGAACTGGAAATGGGAGATTATACAGACAGTCCCCAGTTTCAGGAGTCAGCCAAAAATGCCATGTTTAATATATAACATTTCTCATTTGTACTTTATGTCAGAGACCCCCTAGCTTTCTGGTTTCCATGCAGCTGATCAACATGTATGTGTTTTGCAATAGTAAAGGTGTGAAAAAGAGGGACTATCAGACATGTTATAAGGCTGTGTGCAAGTATTAACCCTGAAAAGCAGTTAAAAAGGTACCAAGTGGTGTCACTCTGACCTAGTTGCTTCTTTGTACAGGTGTTTGCTCTCACTCCTATATTCCTCAGAGGTGTGATGGCTAGCTTCTAACCAAGCTCCTCAGAAGCGGCACGTTTGCTTACTGGTGTGCATATTTCTTGTAATGATATTGTCTTTAGTTTAAACTGAATTATTGACAAACTATCACATGTTTAGCCAAGATACTGGACCACACTCTGCACGTAGGTAAGAGAAAATGGTTTGGTCTGGATTGACAGGAAACCCCATTCACTTTATAGTGCTCTGAGCAAACGGTTGTGCATCTCCTGGTTTGTTGGGATCAGCAGTTCTGTTTAATATTAGACTCACGGGTGTGACTCCGTGGGACTAAAGCAGCTATGGACACAGCTCCACTCCACAGCCAGCCACAGGACACTAACCTTCTGGCCATTTAACTAACCAGGAGGTCTCCAGAAATGCAAGAACAGGCAAACAAAAGACAAACATGGCCCAGAAAATCACTTTTCAGGTTTACTCTGAATAGTCACATCAGCTATTTGAGAGATAAAATTTTGCTGCTTTTTATTCTTATTAACCCTGCAGAGCCAACACAGCCACGGTTGACAGCTGCTGATTCTGTTCCATCTTGTGTATCTACAAAATCGCTTATTAAGTTCCGAATCAGTGTCACACCTATGGAAGCCCATGAAAGGCACCAAGGGCTCCGCATGGACTAAATCTGGTTCACAGAACCATTATGATGGTTCTCTTCATACCACATTTCAACTAAGCTTTGGCTCTTAGAGCCCAGGTTGAGATTTCAAGGCTGGTACTTAGAAAAAAAATGTCTACTTGTGCACACAGCACATCTGAGACAGAAATCCTCAAGACACAATAAATATGGGATTCCACGATGCCATTCTCACAAAGTCACTTTTCAGAGTAGAAACACTAAGATCAGAGCCCAGTTTCCAGTAAGTGAAGCCTCTGCTTACAATTAACTTATTCTATCAAATAGCTTTCCCCTCTGGAAGGTTCTAGAGTATCTTCCCCACTCACACAAGTTTTTTCAATTATTAATTAGTTACTTCCCCACACTTTCACTGAGGAAGGTGAAATACTCAATAAAATAGTATGCAATTATACACTTGGTAAAAATATTCTTTCCATTTTGAAATGACTTCTTAAAACTGCAATTCCATTATACAAAAGGTACATTTTCTGTAGCAAACCAAACACTTTATTTATTTTTATTTAAAAACAAAAATATAAAAAAAACTATACAGCTTGTTTTAAAAAAGATTGTGGTTACATTACTGTTAAATCAAAAAGCATGCAGATAAAAATATAAAAATAAACAGATTTGTATAAAGTAATTATTTGTAGATGATAAATGCTAATTGAAGTGCCTTAAAAGGAATCTGAATCAAAATGGCAATGACAGTCCATTCATTGTCAAATGCATTCTTACTTTCTAGGATTACAGCTTTGCTAGTAACATGCAGTTATACATTCCAGTAAAAATCAATCCCAGTTCCCAGCAGTTTATAGAAAAATAAAATACAACAGGAACAATCATGTGATTTGGAGAAAACATTTTAACAATGCTAAGAGACTGCAAGTAAAAACTTTACAAAATAGTTTCGGTTATAAAATAAACTTCCCTTGATAACATAGAGAACCTCCATACTACTCTGGTATTAGAGATGAGCTCAAAATGTGAATACTGTGTATAAGTGACTCATGGTTTCCAGACTGTGTTGTGGTGCTTTCTTGGCATTTTGCTGGAAGACAATTAAATCTAATTGCTTCCCTTCCCCTGTTGTGCAGGGAGAGCAGATCAACTCATTGTGGCTTCTATGCCACTGACACAGTCATGTAAGGCAGAAGGTGTTTCCTAAAAATGTGGCTAAAGAAAGTTGTTAGCAGTAGCAAGAGCACTAAAACCCAAGGTTCAAATTGGTCTTGGATAAGATGTATATCTAGCTTTACAGAAAAAGGGATACCTATACTCTAATGTGCTGGCATATCAGTTTATTGAATTTCTAATGGAACTATCACCTTAATAGAAAAATGCTGATGCAATATTTGTCAAATTATTACATTAAAAAACACTAGGGTTTTGAAGAAAAAACCCAACAACCCTAATCTTAACAGGGCAAAAGAACAGTGATTAAAAATAGTACTTAGCTTTTCTATGTATCACAGTACATAAACAC
This sequence comes from Trachemys scripta elegans, assembly GCF_013100865.1. Taxonomy (NCBI): domain Eukaryota; kingdom Metazoa; phylum Chordata; order Testudines; family Emydidae; genus Trachemys; species Trachemys scripta. The sequence continues at coordinate 55,007 of NC_048314.1, forward strand.
ATTAAGGCCTGGATCCTGCAATCAGTTATGCAAGTGAATAGTTTCTTAAAATAGGATTACACTCAAGTGCAGGTGCCTAGTGGACTTTGAAGCTCTGTCGGGTGCTTTACAAATATTAATTAGTTCTCCTTCCTCAATTCAGATGCAACCTGAATCAGCATGTTGTAAACTGACAAGGAGTGATGTATCAAGATGGTAATTCTTCAGTGGGCTCAAAACCAAAGCAAAGCACTTTTCCTGACCTCTCATTAGAAAATATGGAAACTATGTTTTAAAAAATGAACATCCCCAGTGAAAAGAATAAAGAGAAGAATATCCCATACCCAAACTCCCAACAAAAGAGTTTCTATTAAAACTCACCACATTAAAATAGAATATTAAGCCAAATTTTGTACAGTTATCAGAACAGTAAGGATGCAAATTTGATCAGTCATAGAGCCTTGACAGTTGAATTTCAATAGTCAACTCCCCAACTGCATAGTTCTCCGAGTAACTACTCAAGTGGTTTGCAGGACCATAGATACAGCAGTGCTCTTCTGCAAAGTCCCTTTACTGATGCTTAGGGCCCTACCAAATTTATGGCCACAAAAAAACTTGTCATGGACCGTGAAATCTGGTCTCCCCCCGTGAAATCTGATCTTTTGTGTGCTTTTACACTATAGTATACAGATTTCACAGGGGAGAGCAGCTTTTCTCAAATTGGGGGTCCTGACCCTACAATAACCTTGCAACCCCCCCCACCCCTTTTTGGGTCAGGACCTCTACAAGTACAACATCATAAAATTTCAGATTTAAATAGCTGAAATAATGAAATGTATTATTTTAAAAATCCTATGACCATGAAATTGACCAAAATGGACCCTGAATTTGGTAGGGTCCTACTGATGCTATTAGGAGTGTCCTTGATGATTAATATAAAGTTAATTCTAGATTCTACTGAGAGAAAATTAATCTCTTATTTTTTCTTCCCCCATTTGGTGTTTCCCAGGGAGGAGCTACAACAGATAGGAGGTAGTGAGCACTTTGAAACATTATCTGCACAGTAAGGTCTTGGCTACACTTGCAAGTTACAGCGCTGTAAAGCCTTCCCCCAGTGCTGTAACTCACTCCCCGTCCACACTGGCAGGGCACTTACAGCGCTGTATCTCCCTGGGTACACCGCTGCAGGTACTCCACATCTAGGAGAGGAATAACAGCTGCAGCAGAGATGGCTACGACTCACGGGTGTGAGTGTAAACACTTGCAGCGCTGTACTAATCACCTTGTCAAGTGGCCAATCCTCTCCATTGTTGTGACCAGCTGCAGGAATGCAGAAGTGCTGGTTTCAAAGCTCCTACCACAAAGAAAAGCAAACAGTTTGCAGCTTGCTTTGAGTGAGTAAATGAATGAACAGGGGGCCAGGAGTTCAGAATTTGCAAAACAGAGAGCTGACATGCTCCAAAAAGCACACTCTCCACCCACACTCCCTATCACAATCCACCCCCCCGTTTTGAAAAGCACATTGCAGCCACATGAATGCTGGGATAGCTGCCCATAATGCACCGCTCCCAATACAGCTGCAAATGTTGCAAGTGTGGCCACACCACTGCGCTGGCAGCTGGCAGTGTGGACAGTCTGCAGCGCTTTTCCCTACTCAGCTGTACGAAGACAGGTTTACCTCACAGCGCTGTACAGCTGCAAGTGTAGCCAAGGCCTAAGTTAAGACTACAGGGAATCAAGTTTCCTATTTCAGAACCCAAGGGCCAAATCACCTCTAGGAGTTTAGCAAAGTACGTTTATTCATATAGAGCCATATGAGGTATTGAAGGTACAACTGTATGAGGGGAATGGTGGCCTACTGAATTAGTACGCAGGTCAGCTGCTGTGTACAAGCTCTGCCAATCTGACACCTGGCATTCTGTTCACAAATCACTATGTGTGGATATGAATGCCTACTCAGATGCACCATTCAAACTACATCCTGAATGCAGGACACTAGGATAGAATATCCTAGTTCATCTACATTTCCTAGGTGCCAGATGATCAGGAACTTTGGGCATTAAGCCCACTAAATCTGAATTGGTAGATCCTCTCATCCTCTTTTTCTCACATGGGTGGGGAGTAAGTTTCTGCATAGAGGCCCCCCCCCCCCAAATCTAGATGCCCCCATTCTCTTACGTTTCTCAGTCACCACAGTATATCGACGTGGTTAAGGAGTTTGATTGTTGAAAAGGGCAGGGCTGTCAAACATGACTAAAAAGCTACCTGATGCTTGATAAAGACAAAACAGAAGCCAATTAAATTTAAATGGGTGAAGTACTGTTGAGGAGGGAAGTATTTTCCCTCCTCTGATTCATAAAGAAACAGGAAACTCTATTAAGGAACAGAATACAATTTAGCAGGGTCTGAAGTTTGAAAGGTCAGCCATTTAATCCATGCATAAAAATACATATTACAAACACAGGAAAAGTATCTTTCTTTTGCACAACTCACAGCTAAATTGGAGTTGACTCAAAATGTTCAACCCAAAAGTTTACCTCTGAGCTGAGCTACAGCATAGGAAGTTTCAGAACAAAAGCAAAATTTGCGAGAAAGCTGACACAAGTCAAGTTGAAACCTTAACTTTAGTGTTTGTTACCATGGAAATAATTTTAGTAGAATGGTTTCTACATATCAATGGTCTTGGAGACTTTTCAGGAGACATCTCAGGCTTGCTAGCTAAGGCATGAACACAAAATAATACTCAAGATCTTTAGATGAGGTATCACAATATTACTTCATTCATCAAAACTATGAAACATGAAACAATAGCTATGAAACATGGAGACCGAGTTCACCACAAGTATTGCCTCCCACATTCCCTTCCTCCTCCCAGTATGAATAAAACTGAGCTCTTTTGCTTCACTAAAGAGGTAAGAGGATACCTCAAGCCAGAAAGACCCAGCACTGCACCTCTAAAGATAATTTCTGACTTGTTAACATATATTTGTGTGTTCTGTGAGCTCTAGACACTCTCTGCCATAAAGATGCACCACTGTATACTACAGCTTGATCATTCATGACTGAATGATTAAGCTCAAAAGAACAGATATGCTTACAAAACTATTTGTATTCTGTAGAAAGAAGGTTGCTTACATGCAACCTCACCTAAGGCTGAAGATACAAAAACCATAATTGAAAGAGGCAATGGAATCTATTAGAAATTTCATGGTACTTGCATAGAAAGTCAGGAGGTAATAAAGTTACCAGCTAACTTGATGGTTGTGTTTAGTCTATATCACAAGTAGGTGTCTCCAGGATGAATTTCAATCTCATTACAATTCATAAAGATACTATCAAAACACAACTAAAATTAAACTGCACTAATCCTTTAATCCTGTACCTCTGTTTTCATAGATTATAAAACTAAGGGACCATTCTGTTCACCTGGTCCAATCTCCTGCAAAATATCCCCCAGTAATTTGTTTTCTCTACTAATATCAATCTTCGAGGTATTAAATCTTCCAGGGTTGATTTTCAATGTAAGTATAGTACTCATGATTAACAAGAATGCTTTATAAATTCTGTTTTAAATTCTAGATTAAGGATTAGCAACAGGTGGATTAAAGTGAGTGGAGCAAAATCAACCCAGAATGTAAGTAGCTTTTCAGAAATCTGGACTACAGAGATGAGTCAGGCAGCTGTAAGAGAGCACTGTATTAGTGCATTAAAACCTGTCTTTAGTGACTACGGAGAGTGAACTGCAGGAGACTGGAGCAGATGCGTAATTTCAGTATAACTAGTTATATAATGTGTACCTATTTTTCTTATATATTATAGAATTAACTGGTGTGTATTTTTACATGTATCAAAGTGCTTTATGATAAACCAAACCAAGATAAAATAACTTACAATTACAGTATTAAGATTTTTAGATTATTTAAAACTACATATATCTATTGCACAAAACACCAAGTACACCCACCAAACAGCAGCTCAGTGGGTAAAAAAAGGAAAAACAGAAACCAAGTTATTATAAAAGAGGAGCATAAGAAGCCAGATCTTATTACAAATTGAAGTGCAAAGATTATCAGTAAGATTTTAAATCTAATTTTCCACTTCACCAGTGCAGGTGTTTCCAAGATTCTCCTATCAGGATATATATTTTGCAACTTCTCCAGAATCGTATTGCTCATTTAAACATTACAGAGAGAGAAGCTCAAAGGATGGCCAACGACAGGGCTGTTACAGTAAAGGGTATCGTGAATTAACAATACATTAGTTACATAAGGTGTCAAATATACAATTCTAAAATGTTTAAACAATTACATTTCAATTCATGGGAAACTGTATTCTATATGTTAATAATTTACTATCCTGCAGTACAGGGACAACAAGGGCCCCTATATTTAATCAGAAAAGCAGGAGAAAGATTTAGCAAAACAAACATCACTGTAAATATTCTAGACCAGAAAAATTTAGTTTCTTTTTTTGGTAACAAAGTATTATCAAAACAAGTATATTCATTTGTACATATTCAAAGACTACTAAAAAATCTGGTGACTGTAGCTTTATTATGTGGCAGAAAGCTCAATAAAGAATACAAACTGCGCGCAGGGTTACTGGTTTTTAAAAACAATGTTTAAACTGAGAGAATTATAAACATATTATATGATTAATTTTGGAACAGAAAGTGAAAGATAAGAGTCAACAAGCTAAAACAAAACCAAAAATTGCATCCCAAGGAACATTTGCAATTTCAAAATAAATGTGAAGGGAAAGAAGGCTCACATACCACACATACATTGCACTATACCTAGAGGCAGAGTGCTGCCCAATGGCTCTAATGATAGCACTAAATCACTTAATGCCAACATTTTCAAAAACATCTGATTTCCAGTAGCCAACATGGGACACCCTGGCCACGATTTTCAGAGATGCTGGGCACCTATTGGGGCACCAATTCAAGTTAGAGCTGGGTGGGTGGGGGGGGGGTTGTGGGGGCACCTCGGCACCTGTGATAATCAAGTCCAAAATGGACACCCAAAAACAGAGGCAACCAAAATTAAGAGGCCAGTTTTGAACACACTGGCCCTGTCATCCCAAGACTGTCAAGATGGAATCAGACTAGGAGATATGAATATGTTTTGGGAAGAGCAATTTTACAGTCAGTTGTTATAGTTTTATGGAACAGAGAACATTAGAGAAAAAAGCTCAGTCACGTTTAGCACTCCACCAAGGAAGTGCAGTTATGGTACACAGTGGAGTACACTGGAGGCACTAATGTGACTTATGTCGCAAAGTTGAGCAAACTGTCATCTTACAGATTTCCATACCATACACCACATAAAACTTATAAAGAACTAAGGTTTTAATTAAGCTCTGCCTAATGACAGCTTACTCAAAATACAAAAACTATAAAGCAATTCATTCTTAAGGATAAAGTGCTCTATGGCAGAAGAACAGAAGAGGTCTGCTCCCTCAGCCAATCACAATCCAAGAGGTCAATTACAGGCCAATGAGCAAGTGAAGCTCAATTTCACTCAGATCCACTCAATCAAATGAATCAGGTTCCACTGCCTCATTCTCAGGAAGATTATGAAAAACATTTAACTTAGAAATGGTTTTGTCTGGATCATGCACACTTGCCATGGAAAAAAGACAGATGAGAACGTACGTTCTGTTTTTAGCATATTGTGGCATCTTAGGGTTTGTCTACACACAGAATTTGCACTGATTTAACTATAGTAGTATAGCCAAATAGTAGTACAAAAACTTCATAACCCAGGCCAAGATATCCATAACTGTGCTTTTGCAGACAACTGCATCACACTGGCAATAAATTTCTGGGGCAAAGAGGAACAATACTTTTTTCATTCCCGTGTCTCAGACCTGAATGAGCAAAGAGTCATGCAAGAAAGACCAGAGAACTTGATTTCTAAACAAGTTTTTCACAGAAGCTTTGGCAGGCCTAAGTCTGCATTAGTCAAATAAAGCCACTGAAATACAACAATTGTACAACAACAGTCTATGGCTTGAGTGTAAATGTGGCAGCTCTGCCTCAAGACTTATCTAGTAGCAAGAGACCATTTTCTTCTAACATTCTCGTCCGCTAACACACACTATGAGGACAGCACTCATGAACACTGAAAGTTATATTTTGACCAGTATTAAATATAATTTCCTCTAAAGAACTATCGTCAGGAGTTCCTTTCAAAAAACTGAATTTAACTTAAAAATATGCTTGACAATATAATGCAACCTAAATGTGTTATATTTAACTACAGTTTAGTGCAGATTTTCCCCCCCAAAGAAAATACAGGCTTAAAATCAGAGTGTTTGTAGGAAGTGTCATCAGTAAGCATCCAAAGCAACTCCTATAAATACTAATCTCTGCTGATTTTGGGGAGGGGCAGAAAAGCAGAGGCGAGTATTTAGCATACATGTGGGGCTTGTTTTGAAGTTTTAGAGCAGTATGCATTCAGCACCTGTGCTCTTAGGCCTCTCCAAACCCAATGGCAGGCCTGAAAATGTATTACTTCAGTCACAGAATTTCTTAAATTACAAGTGCATTTTTATTTATTTTTACTCCTGTTTGCACTTCAGAGTCAATCCAGCTATAGAAGTGGAAGCAGGACTCTTTTCTACCTCATACATCTTCATCAGACATAGTTAACTACGTTAAAGTTGCAGAAACTTTATTACTGGTGATTTATGTGCCAGAAAGAACCCAGCTTAACTTTCAGAACCCACACAGAGCTGGCAGTTCGAGAAAGAGTAACTCGAATTCTTAGCTATACAGCTTTGCTCACTTTGACACACATGAATGCCACTTTAAGAAAGTGAAGTGTGGTTCTTCTCCTATTTCAGAAGTGCAAAACACCCTCAGCTTAACATGCCTAAATCACAAATTCTGAGGGCGTATCAGCTGAGAATAGAAAAGCTATACAAAGTCATTACTGCTCACTAAATTCATCCTACTTTTCCTGAAGAGAATTGTTTCATGCCATTGTTTTTATTTTTTATACATAAACCCACATTTCCTCAGCTGTTGTTCAGCAAAATGCCCTGGTGCAGAAGTGTTCCTGGTGAGAACACTTACACTCCCCAAGAGCAAACTGAAAAGAGAAGGGGTCTTTTTAAAAATATGTAATTACATCACTGGCCCGATAGAAAGTATCTGGGCATATGTTACAGGTTGGCTCTCCCACAGCAAGGAAGAAAAGCAATAAAATCTTATAATCTTGGGAAGTGCAAGATGCCATACCCCCATTTCCAAGTTTCATATGTCGGGTCCAATACAGGCAACTGCAACATGCAGGATCTACACTGTGTGTACTGTTTTAATTACAAAGACAAAAAAATTAAAGACCAAGCCAGTACTGAAAACATATTTATTTATACAGAAGACAGGTATAGGACTGAGTCTTTAAATAAGCTGCATCTAACCTGTTTCTGAATCTTCACTGTCGGAGGAGCTGGATTCACTGGTGCTCTCAGACTCTGAGGAGGAGAACCCCTTCATTTTAGAGGAACCAGCAATTACATCCACTTTCTCTGCTGCAACAAGATAATAGTACAATATTGTCAAAGGATGACAAAAATAACCCAGAATCCAGTCTTGTGCTGTATGGTCCTCCTGTAATCAACAACGCCCGTAATAGGGCTGCTTGTATGCTGATGCTCTATAGTTGGGGTCATAAGTAGCTTAACTAAGTAAAGTACTATTGCAATGGGCACAGCAAACTCACTGCCCTGTTCCCATGTTCCTTCCTAGTCCTGAACTTTACAAACTAGGGCAGAAATGAAGAGTTTGCCCTACTGTTCCCAATTCCCTAATGAGGTAACAAATACAACTTTTGCCTAAATAACCCATAAACATGCATGTATCAGATTCTTGCAGAAGGAAAGTGTGCTAGAAATGTTCACACACATATTATTTACTGACTAGATTATACTGACCCATAATTAATGCATAGTATTTTTTTTAAAATAATGCTATTGACCCAATGAATTATAATGGGTCCAAAACTGCATATATTCAATCCTGCACATGACCCAATCCTTCTGCAATCTCTGTTAGAGAAGGCTTTTCATGCATATGCAGCATTTGACATTTACACTTCAAGCTCTAGGCTATTTTTCTTTCCAAAACACCAAATAAGCTTACAAGTGATGCTTAGGCCAGCAGCACATAGGGCAATTTCACATCTTCTTATGGCTTGCTGAATTCCAAACGTAAAGGTTTTATTTGGATATATCAGTACAAAGAAAAGCACGGGAATGGGTTATTGGAGAATTCTGCAAACTCCCCTCTACGTGCACAGTCACTTTTGATTCTGTAAGAGGCTTTATTCAACTTTAAAATGCTTTTCTAAGCATTAACCATATATTAAAAACTAAAACAAAATCCAAAAACAGCTCCAAAAACTGGTGGAAAGAATCCAGGATGGCAGCCCCAGTGTAGTGAGTCTCATGCCTGGGACAATCCAAAATCCAGGCCTATACATGTGCCAACTGTTTCACAGGATGGCGCCCCAGTTTGGCATGAGAGCATTCTTTCTGTGAGAAGAGGTGCTTTGGGGCTTTTTTGGCACACTGAAGGTGAGTTTGCAGCCCAGAGCAAATACTGTTGTACAATAAAAGAAAGCTAAATGGTTTTACAAGGAAAGTTTGCATGAGATTGAAACAGCATGTAATATTCCATTTAGCTGGCAGTATGATGTGTCCCTTGTATCAAGTGTTTGGAGTGAAGAAAATATTTACATTAGAGATCAAAGTACAGGGATATTAAGATAAAGTGAGCCCTAAATCACAAGCCATTGAGTTAAAGTCCAGTGGTAAGATTTAACACACATGCTGTTGTGCCATTAATCTATCTTTTGATAGAAAAGTAGTAGTTTTGAAATGAGTTCTTCTCTTCCCTGGCATGAGGATATAAATACCTATATACACAGTATGTGCATCATCTCTCTCTACATATGTGTGTCTGTGTGTGTGTGTGCGCGCCTCTCTCTCTCACAAGATTTGCACTACATCGCTGGAATGTGAAGTAAACTGCTTTGAGGATGAAAGGTACCTTGAGGTTTCCTCTTCTTCCGTAAACATGATGTTACATATCTCTCCAACTCCCGCAATGTGGATGGCTTTAATGTCTCAAAGTCAATTTCAATCTCATCAGGATTGGAGTTTTTAAGCGAGGGTTCTCTTGACTGGATGATATGGACAACTCGGCCCAGTTTCTCACCAGGGAGTTTATTAATGTCCAGGCTCAGCTGCCTCTTTTCCTCATAGGACATTGGCTTACACTTGTCCTCCTCCTCAGACTCGTAGACAGGAGGGGGTTTGCTGTTCTTCACCGTCACAGGCTCCTTCTTACTACTTAGGAATAATTATAAAACATTATTATAGAAACAACAAATTCGTGAGGCGTTTAAAAAGCAGCAGCTTGATATTAATGTCTTAAATGTAACATTGATTACATTACACTCTAATTAAAAATGATCAAAGTTGTTTATTTTCAGGAGGCTATTAAGAGTACAATTGGAATGGGTGGGTAAGAGGGCAGAGAGAACAGAACGTGACAGATAGGCACTCTTTGGTGACATTCATTTTCAGCATTAAATATATGGATCCCTCTTACGATTTCTGACTTCCTGATCTATATGTGCGTGTGGGAGAGGAGGGGAAGCAAGAAGCAGCAGGCATAAAAAACAAACAAAAAACTGTCCTCAGAATAAGTAACGATCTGTTAGAGACTTCATATACTAGGGTTGTGGTTTTATTCTGAGAATACAGAAATTAGACTATCACTGATTTTGAGAAACCAGGTTTGTAGTTATAAAAAGGATGTGTATCTAACTGAAGAGGTCACACTTCAGCCAGATTCATAGCACCTCAGCGTTAACACAGAATGCACAGCCTATGTAGCAAAAGGATTACCAATGAAATTAGAGAAGTACGAGATCTATTAGGCCACAGTCAGTTCAGTTCCCTGGGAAGAATTTACAATTGAGCTCTACAGTACATTGTCTAGTATTTTATCCAGCCTCAATGCCCTAAATGGGGGATGGGGGTAGGGGATGAGAAATGGGCTCATATCCCTTACTTTTGACAATTTTGCAGCCTAATCAAGCTCACTGCAAGCAGTTTCTACTTATATGCAAACTACATTTTCCCCTTTCTTCATTTCATCCCATTACCCGAAGTTATGATGCTTTGTTGCACTGTAAATAGTTCCTCCCCCTGGCTGGGGGTTATGCCCTTGAAATACTTGGATATTTTACCTCTGCTGAGTTGTCACTTACCCAACTGTAAATATCTAGCTCATAACCTTTTCCCTGATAAGCCAATCCCTCCAGCACCCACGAGGGGAAGATAGATGAAATCTAAAAAACTCCAGGATCTGGGATTCAATGTCACAGTGACAATATGCAGAGGAACAAAAATTAATTCTCTATCATATCTCATACTGGATACTAATGGCAGCCCCACAAGCCAGACATAGAAGCACAGGGGTGCATGAGTGAAAACAAGTACTGTCACACTGAGGCACAACTGATTGGGGGCTGCACCAACACGTGTTCCTGGAACTGATACTATCAATGCCAAGGCCCTTACAGAAGGGAGAAACCCCAGAGGGAGCCATCACTACACCACAGGCACTAGGGGTTACTGTTCGAAGTAATCCTGAATGCAAGAAGGTTGTCTCTAACTCTCTATTGTTCCTCAGTGCAGTAAAATACAAAAACTGCAAGATATGACAGACACAAAGCTGACCTTGAGTTACTGCTGTTGCTATTATTTTTCTTGGCCTTCTTGAGTGGTGGTTCCTTGGTTTTACTTTTCTTATTCTCCTCTACTTCTTCCTTCTTTTTGTGCTTCTCTTTTTTCTTTTCTTTCTTGTCTTTCTCCTTTTTCTTTGGTTTGCTCTGCTGTGGCTGGGACAGGGCAGCGAGCTGTTCATGCACTGCTTTAAGCTAAGAGGCAGACACACAAAGATCAAGATACTTTCGTTCTGCATCACCTCCACTCCCATATTCATTCCTTTCTTCTCCTTTCTGGCCTGGCTACTCTCACTTGCTTTCATCTCTTTGAATATTAAGTGGGTCAGTTCTAGATGCTTTTTATTGTACACTGATTTTTTTTTCATTATACTTTAAAGCACCCTGACCCGCTTGACAGGGGGTAGGAAGTTTTTATAAAGTTACTACTCTCCTCACCTTTCGGCCAAAAACAGACTGCCCACTTCCTCTGCGCCAGCTGGACACTAAATGCTATTGACAATGAATGATTTAATGGACGAGGAGGGCCTGTGAGGCTACAATGATTCAGATGGAGCACTGCCTGTATTCGGGGCTGCACCTCCCTATCAGAGGTGGTGGCTACAGGTCCCATTTTATAAGTTCACGTGCCACACTTTAGTCTTAAGTTAAGCCAGCCCAAACCTGTATTCTATCCATTCAAATGACGCTACCTAACTCAAGGCAATGTATAGTGTGCTGCTGTGATTTTTTTGAACATTATATGTGTACTAATAGAACATAATCAAATGTTTTGAAAGACACCACAATATTTATTAATACTTTTCCCATTAAGCCCTTTCAACGACAGATGTCAGAGCACTTTACAATTGAGCTTCACAGCCCCTGGGAAGCTGGTAGCTCATTTTATAGATGGATAAACTAAGGCAAAGGGCTAAAGCAAATTGCCCAAGGTCACCCAAGTCAGTAGAAGAGTTGAGAATGCCTGACTCCTAGTTCCCCCTGCTCTAGCCCCTAGACCCGCAGAACACATTACCTGTTCCTGGAGTTCTGCTAGTCGCTGAGCTCGTTCTTCCTCAGAATCATCTGATGAGCTATCGCTATCGGAGGAGCTATCACTGCTGCTATCGCTGGACGAAGGGGGGGCCACCTTGGTTGGGGGTGGCACCACTACTGGAGAGGAGGCTGGAATCATGGGTTCTTCAGGTTCATCTGGCATTTTAGCAAAGCGCATCTCAAAAACATCCTGGGGGAGAAAAAAACATTGAAAAATAATGCTAGGTTTGCAAGTACTATACAAATACACATTTACAAGCAGCTCAGCATGTAATAATGATTATTATTCAAGCAACATAAGCCCCTGACAAACACAGACAAGCCTTCCTCCTTGAAGGAATGAAGGGAGGACAGACTAAGATTCAATATATGTTCTGTACAGGCTTGGCAGAATTCAACTTCTGATATCAATGTTTATTTTTAAGCATTTTTTGTCCATTTAATTTTTCACAGTTGCAAAAAATTACAAGTTTTAAAACTTTTTTTTTTTCTACTTATCTATTTAAATGTCCACAGTCGCAGGGCAGCATGGGGTGGTCAGTCAATTATTTAATGACCGCAGATGTAGAGATTCAAAAAGTTAAAGCTTTATTACCATTAAAATACAAATTGCCAATATCACATATACAAACAAAGTAAATATCCTTAAATCAAACAGTTCTCAAGCAGCATTTTTCTTGCTTTGCTTATCTGTAACTTTCTATTACTGCTAGAAATATTCAGTTTGTGTGTGTATAGTGAAATTGAGGTTTACTGACATTTACCGATAAAAATCTGATCCTTCAAAGCCTACTTATGTAACTAAATAAGGTAAGAGTGCTGAATTGATGATACTATCTACACAATAAATACTAAGGTGCAGGATGATCAAACCTACTAAAACAGCAGAACAGCTCTATGGATTAGCAAAAAGAAACGTTGATTGTCCAATTCAGGGCAGAAACTTCCTTACTTATTAAAAGACAAAGTTCAGAGGGCGCAAACAATTCCTCAAAATTACTTCTAAAGAATAGAATTCAATGTTTTAGCTTCCTTAATTAAAAATAACTTTGAGGCAGCTTAAAGCTTACTACGCTACTATACTACTTCTCTGTTCACTCCTTAACTGATATTTTCAACAAAATTAAAGTCAAAGGGTAAACTTGAGATTTGGAGGATATGGTAGACTGCAGTCCTAAAGAAAAATTACAACTATGCTTGCAGAGTCAAGACCTTAATACAAAACCCAGTACAGAGATATACTGAAATGTTGAAAAAAAATCCCCTTACAGAATGGCTAATACTAAATCTGAACAACCAGATGACATGGTTCAATGTGGACATAGGTGCTGAACGGCTGCATTTTATCTCCATTGTTGTTTGGCATTGCAAAAGACTGGATAACAAAATGCATTAGCAACACAAACACCAGAACAGCATGGGCAGATGGAAAATGCCTAGAAGACCTAGACTTTGCTGATACTGCACTACTGAGTGAGGCCCATAAAAACTTATTAAGACAGACAACTTGGCAAAAATAACACGCTAAGCAAGTTATAAGGCTAAAATATCAAAAAAGTAAAACAGTTCATCCACCTGGGCAGCACCGTTAGCCAACAGAGACCTCAAGAAGGAAGTGACATCAAGAACAGAGCATACACTAAACTCAACCACCTATGGAAATCAGAACAAAACAGTGCCAGAACAAAACAATTTTCAATTAAAAAGTAATCTCGGTGCTAACACACGGCTGCGAGAGCTGGAGAGCTACTAAAATGTTAGTCAGAAAACCAGACACCTTCGAAAGTAAGTGCCTATGAAAGATTCTGGGCATTGGTTGGAAAAAATCCCCAGTGAAGAGATCTGAGAAATCACTAACCAGCAGCTCATTTCCACCAGAATCAGAAGAAAGCACGTGACATATCTGAAGCATGTACTGCAGATGCCAACATATACCCCCATGTGAAGCTGCCAAGTGGAAATGAAAGCACCCAAGAGAAATCTTAGGAACCCCCTTTAGTAGTGAGGGCAGAATAGTTGATCTCAACACCACAGAGCTAATGGGGAGCAGCAGCAAAGGACTGGTTTCTGCCTTCTGCACCAACATTGGCATGGAAAGGATGTAAAAAGACCTTTACCAATGCTACTTCTCGTACAGACTATCTGTAAAGATTTGTCCAGGGGGAGGTATTCCTCCATCCTGCTTTTGTGGTTAAATAATTTTAGCTTCTCTGAAGTCTTATTGTGTTCTTTAAAACCCTGGCAGGCTCTCCACCTGCTCTACAGTACTGGGTTGCTTAGAGTATGGTCGGAAAGGAAACTATGTAAAAAGGGCATCTTCTTACTCGACAGGTCTCTTCCCTGTGCATAATACGTAAGGTTAAGATTTTGTCACTTTTACTAAAAATAACAGTCAGGTTGTGGGCAATAAGCAAAAATTCACAGGAGCCATGACCTCTCTGTGACGTTTACTTAAAATAACGGGGCGGGGGGAGAGGCAGCTGCTGGGGGTGGTATGACAGCTGGAGCCCCATGGGGGACTGACAGCCTGAGCCCCATTGCCACAGGGATGGGGGGCACAGCCCTGGCTCCAGACACGAGTGGGTGGGGGCGGAGGAGATAGCCATGGCTCCAGCTGCAGGGGAGTGGTGCACAGCCCTGGGTGAATCCTAGAATATCAGGGTTGGAAGGGACCTTAGGAGGTCATCTAGTCCAACCCCTTGCTCAAGGCAGGACCAATTCCCAACTAAATCATCCCAGCTAAGGCTTTGTCAAGACTGACCTTAAAAACCTCTAAGGAAGGAGATTCCACCACCTCCCTAGGTAACCCATTCCAGTGCTTCACCACCCTCCTAGTGAACAGGGTGAAGTTAAAGAAGTCAAGAAGGCCTGGTAAAGTCACAGAATTCATGACTTCCATGACCTCTGTGACTAAATTGTATCCTCAGGAATATATATTGCATCCACTTTAGTGCCAAAATAAGATTTTAATATTGACATTAGTCTTGCAGAGCCAATGGGAGGGAGAAATGGATTTTACCCTGGGTCAGTCATTATCCTCTGAATTGTTAAACAAGTTCCGGTGCAGAATCTTTCTTGCTGACAAATTATATTCAGATATAACCCAAGTTGATTCTCAGATCCCGGATAGTAGGGCTGGCAATTAGAAACACCATCTTTTTACAGGTAAGGCAAATGAGAGAGAGACACAACGCTATCTGAACTAAATTCTCAGAGCACATCCTAACTGCTCAGTCAGGTAAATAGTGCCTGGGATTTAGTTTTTAAATAAGGCAAATGTAAAAAAGCTCTTCATGGTACAGAGGAGTCCCAAACGCCAACATTTAGTTACTGTGACATGCCAAAGCACCATCCCCACCTAGAGCAAAGGCAGCTGGGGAAACAAGTTAGTCTAACAACAGAAGAGTCCATTTTAAATATTCGCTAACCCATTTATCATTCAATATGTAAAAACTAAAGCATGACTCTTTAAAAGGTTTATATTTAAAAAATGTAAAAACACGTTTATGGTGAAAAGCCACATAAATGCTACCAATCATAATATTAAATCTGTATTTGTCAGTTAAGCATGCACTGCTCAGTCATCTCTGCTCAGTCATATTTTTGCATGTTACAAGCAATCTGTGGCTTGTGCCTCAGAACAATTAAGGGGGTAATTCTGCCTGATTGATATGCAGTCATTTTGCTCACATATGGCCTACCTGACTTAGTTATTTAAACATACATTTAAAAGGAAATAACTAGGAGTGGACCACATTACCATGACATCAAGGTTAAAGGCCCAAATCCAGGACTTTACTGTAAAAGTCTAGCTACCTTTCTGATATTTTACTTATAATTTCAGAATGCTGAATGCATTAGCTGCCTGGAGACAAACGAGGCTATTAGAAATATAAGGCTGTACCATTTAAATAATTTCCCCAAGATCTGCAATCTGTCTGGAAACTGGACTTTAACCACAATACCCTTGAAGGAAACAATAGGGACAGGGGAGAAATAGTTTAAAAATTGTATTATTTTTTGTTTGTTTTTAAGACAAGTGCTCTTTGCATGCTGAAATTTTCTGTGCCAAGTTATACCCTGTACTAACACTTTATTCAGCACAGACAGTTTAAAACAAGAATTATGCAAATACCCTCTTAACAGTACCATGGCAGTGACTGCTGTCTGCCCTCCTTCTTTGCAAAGGTACAAGCTCCGTTTCCTAAAGACACTGATTACATCATAACCAGCTGGCTACAGAAAGCAAACACCACCTCAATTACATTTATCACTTGACCAAGCAACTTGCAATTATACTTTAGTGTGAACCAGGGCGCAGAGTCACCTTTAAGTGAAACACTGACTTAAATCAATGATATGGCAACTGTAAACGGAGAACATTTAAGAGTCTGATATGAAAGCCTAAAAGTATTTTTCCAACATCTGTCCATTTTGTTTGTTTGAATGTTTAACTGCAAAGTTTTTTTCCCTGGAAGATTCCAAAAGACGACATAACCAATGACATAGGATTTTAGCAACACTTGAAACACTCACCATTATCCTTAAGTGGTTGAAAAAACTGAACTTTAGAGACATTAATTTTCTCTCTCACAAACCTTACGCTGTCTCCCATTGTGAACTCTCTCACTCTAGCAGAGAGACCAAGATGACCACATCTCAGCTTTCTGACTCTTAAGAGGAACAGTTTTGTTTATATGTATTTTCAAGAGCCATAGCCCTTTTACTTTTAAAATCAGATAAACAAGTTTTTTACTTATCAAAACCTTTGTGATTCACATTTGAATCCCTTTCATAGAAAGAGTGCAGGATTTTACAAATAAAACGTAACTTGTGAATAATTTAGATCTGAAGAAAATAAGGGACTTTGTTCATATAACTGCAGCTCTTCTCTTCAACTATATTTATATAAAGAAAGAGTAAATGTGGGTAAAACAAAAATACAATGGTTAGAAACGAAGTTTTGAAATGATAAATATGAAGAACAGCCCTAATTAACTGCTGCTAAAAAAACAAAACAAAAAAAAGCGGTTGGGGGGGGGGGGGGGGGGGGGGGAGAGGGAGCGCACAAGTTCTCATCTTTCTCCATGACACACTTCTGCTGTCAGGATTTTCAGTACCATCCCTCTATCAAGTTTTGAATGCATTTAAAAGAATGAGGCAAAAATTCACCTTCTGCCTGGAAGTTCAACATTTAACCTAGAGAGGTTGTTTTGTGTATGTAAGAGTTTCTCTCTTAACTCTACTGTGTATACAATTTAGATTAGAAACTCTTTAGCACAGGGCACACGTCTGCTCATCATGGTGCTACGCATACTGTTGGTATGAAAATAAATATTTACCCATGTATTTACGTAACTCATTTTAATCACTCACCAAATAAAATATGCTGCAGTATAAAAATTACTATTTAAATATGAAACTATTTTAACACACAGTTAAATAAAATAAATCAATAACCTCATTTCACAAATCAGCTATTAAGCATTATCAAAAATATTTACACAAGAGACTAATGATTCCTTTGAGCAACAAACATTTAACAGGACTTTTTAAATAAAGAAACTGAACACAAAACCTACATGCTTTTCCTTCTCCTTTGTCCTCCCTTAGAGTACAGGCAAAGGATCACAGATACGAACTTTGTACTGACTTATATACTAGTCTACTTTGGCTCTTGTATCACACCTGTCACTATGACTTGAATGAAATCCTTTCTTGAAACCTTCCTACACTTTTAATTCAGTCGCACCCATCTCTGAACTCTCATCAGTCTTGGCCTCAAGAACTTGTATCTGTATGATTTTTTCTCTATATGCTTTTTGTAAATCAAAGTAATTATAGCACCATTTGCCTTCCCATAGACTTTGTATACACTAGATTTTTTGCCAAAATATTCTCTGTTGCTACCTCCAGTTCAGCTTCTCAACTTGGTAGCAATGGTAAGTGCACTAGTGCACAGGTAACTCCAGGTGTGCATTTACATTTTAACTACCGTATCATCTAACTTTGCTTACAGAAGGTCTAAGAAGATGCAGTGGGGTAGACTGTAGGCTCTTGAGGGGCAGGGACTGCCATTTATTGTGTGTGGATATCTATCACATTAGGGACCCAATCTGTTGACCTTTAAACACTACCGTAATACAAATTTTGATCAATCATATCATAGGTGGCCACCTAAAGCCCTGTCTGCCCTAACAAGTAGCACGGTTACTGGCAAGTTTTTGGCAAAAAAAGCCTCGTGCAGACAAGGCTCTAAAGTTCCTGAAGTGCTTCACAAGCTTTACTAATCAGACAACCTTCCCACCACAAAAACAAATTGCCTCTGCATCTGAGGTGTTTAACAATGAAAAGCAACACTTTCACAGCAGGTTAATGCAGAAACTGAAAACTACAACTGCCAACTGGATCAAGTAATAATTAAAAATAAAACAGGCAGAAAAAATAATCCAATAAAAGCAGCTTGAAGTTGACACAGATACCACCTAGTGGCAAAAATACATTGTTAACCTATTAAAAATTCACTAATTTATATTCAAATACAAGCAAACATCTTTATGAACAGCACAAAATAGTGATCAGAAATGGGCAAAGGGTTAACTAGTCATATCAAAACATGACACTATTGAGCACAGAGCCACAGAAAGAACCAATTTCTAGCACATTCTCAGTGGTTACAGACTGACTTTCCATTTTTAGAGATGTACGCGTCTCTTAACGTGCAATTTAAAACCTTATCTATATGATCAATCATAATATTCTCAGTTACCAGAGGTCTGCTCAGACCTAATTTTTAGGTCCCACCCAAGTAAGGTCAAGTCATTTTTTGACCTGACTTCAACCCTGACCCTTCTACTCCATTCCCCTGAACTCGAATTGCGACTGTTGCTACCTCCTGCCGTGGGGTTGGCACAGAGGCAGCTGCATGCTCTGGTCCTGTCACCCATGCTCTGCTGTGTGTACCCTGCAAAATGAGTATGCTGAGGCATCACAATACCTCTCACACTGCAGCACACACACACACACACACACACACACACACACACAGTAGCAGATGGTGGCAGACAGCAGGAGTAAGGCACACAGCTGCTGTCACAAATAACCACCACAGGCTGACCTCACAGGTAGGCGGAGAGCCAAACCCAGCTGTCCCAGACTTGACACTTGTAGTCTGGTTCAGACTGGATTGCAGGGCTTAGTACGAAAAACTGTTACTAACCTGTCCCGTAACTACTGTTTGAGATGTGTTGCACATGTCAATTTCGCTTTTGGAGTCTGTATGCCCAGTGCATGGCCATCAAACTTTTTCCTTCAGCAGTACCGGTTGGTGGCTCAAACTTCCTCTGCTATTGTGTGTTACTGCATGCAGGTATAAAGAGCAGAGCTCCCTCTAGCCCCCTCAGTTCCTTCTTGCCATAACTCCAATGAAGATAGGTAAGAGTGCATGTCATGGAATGGACACGTGCAACAGATCTCTAAGAAGAGCAGTTTTGGAACAGGTTAGTAACCCTTTTTCTTCGAGTAATTGCACATGTTCATTCCACTCTTGGTGACTCAGAAGCCATAAAACAGGAAGTGGGATTGGAATCTATTTCAATAAAGATTGGAGAACAACTTGTTCTCCTCTAGCATTGTCTTTGGAGTCTTAAGCACAGCACGTGGATCATGGAGATGTGGACCAAGGACCAGTTTGCAACTACAAATGTCTGCAACTGGGACTTGTGTCAGAAAGGTCGCTGGGGCTGACCGTGACCTCGTCAAATGAGCTGTGACATTAGCCAAAGTCATCACGCATGCATATGCAGGGTGCAATCCAGGAAGAAATTCTCTGGGTGGAGGAGACCTCTTACCATTTGCCAATGCTACAAACAACTGGAAGGATCTATGAAAGTGACTGATTTGTCCAGGTAAAATGGAAAGGCTCTTATGTCCAACATATGCAAATGCTCTTCTACCCAATACCACATACAAGCAGGGAGGAATACTGACAAATAAATAGGCTGGTTGATGTGGAAAGTGGAAGCCACCTTTGGGACCAACTTCAGATGAGGATGCAGGTAAACTTTGTCCTTAAAGATCATCATCTGTGGAAGTCCCAGCATTAATGCCAGCAACTCCCCTGCTCATTTGGCCATGGCTAATAATACTAAAGACTAGACTATGTATATATATATACATACACACACGTTACGTTCACAAAGGCTGAGAGAAAGAACTGCTCTGATATAGAACAGAGTTCCAATGAGCGTCATGGGCAATAAAAAGGAACTGAGGGGGGCTACCTTTTATATCTGCATGTAATGGTGAATGGGGTGGGGGCCCAAGCTGCTAAGCAAGTACTATAGAGGGAAAAAGTTTCTGACAGCCGTGCACACCAACACCTAGCGTGGAATACACATGTGTAGTTACTCAAGAAGCTATTGTTTATTTGCATACTATATAGACTTTCATGAAGTCTGTTTTTTCTATTATATACAGATTAGTAGCCAGTGTTGCAAGATTTTACACATTCAGTCTTAACTTTAGCATTTCCTGGCTTCCGAGTGCTTAACTTCGCAATGTTGGTATTTTCTTAATGTAATTTTTTTGTATGGAGTTTCCTTGCTAAAATTATTTGTATTGAATCTCCAAGCAAGCCAACAAAAAAAAAACAAAAACAAACAAACAAACAAAAAACAGTCACCTACCTTTTTGTAACTGGTCTTTCAGATGTGTTGCTCATGTCCATTCCATTCTAGGTGTGTGCGTGCCCACATGCACAGTTGGGAGATTTTTGCCTTAGTGGTATCTGTAGGGTCGGCCACATTCATGTATTGGTATATTAGGCGTTGACGACCCTATGCCCTTTGCTTACGGGCCCTCCTCATGGAGCTTGCGCTTCGTCCTACCTCTCAATCAGACTCCAAGCCTGGAACCTCAATTTTGACAGTCCAACTCACATTCTTAGTCCTGGGAGAAGTGACGGCTGAGCCAACTGGCTGTGACATTCTGGGCTCCAGGAAGGCAAAACGGCTGAGATCTGACTCTGATTGGCTATATACCAGTTCCATAACTTTCTAGCTTCGGCGCACAGGAAAGGGAATCTCGCTCTTCTGGTTGTTATCAAACATGCAAGCCATGTTGTCTGTCATGATTGTGATTGTTTTGCTACTGATGAGGGCAGGAACTCAAGGTAGGCAATCCTTGAGTTCCAACAAACTGCTATAGAGACCAGTTGACTGAGGAGACTACCTGCCCTGAGTTATGAGTGAGGGATGGGAGTATATCTCAACAAACAGCGACGCATCTGTTGTCACACTTATTATTGGAGCAGGTTGGATCAAAGAGACACCAACACAGACTTTGCATTAATCTTGCCATCAATCCAGAGAGTTCTTCACCAGGAGGGGAACCTTAACCTGTTCGTCCAATAGGTCCCCCTGAATCAGCCCTAAAAGAAGCAAAGGCATAATCTTGCATGCTCGGTCACAAAGGTGCAAACTGTCATGACCCAGGAGCTGCAAACAGTTCCTTACTGTAGTACAGGGTCTTCCTTGACTTGTCCCAACCAGATGTGACAAAGTTACGAATCTGTATGTGGGAAAGAAGTCCCTGGCTACCAACAAATCCAAATATACCCCTATGAATTGTATTCTCTGTTACAGGGGCTAATGTGGATAATTTTTTTTTTTTAATGTTTAGCTGGAGACCCAATTCTTGGAGGAGAGAGGGGGCTCTGGATGGAAGTTAGTACTGATTTGTAAGATCAGCCCTTTGACTAACCAGTCGTCAAGATTCCAGATGACTAAAATTGCTTCTCACCAAAGGTGAGCAGCTACTACTGCTAAAGCCTTTTAGAATGCCTTTGAGGCCAAACAAAGTCTGAAGAGAAGTACTCAGCACTAAAAACAATCCTGGCCCATGGTGAAGTGCAGGTATCCCCTGTGTGCAGGATGTATCTCTAGATGGAAATAGGCAATCTGTAGATCGAGGGCCGAAAACCAATCTCCTGCCTTTAGAGAAGAGATTAGGGCTGCCAGGGTCACCATCTGGAACTTTTTTGAGACATGATACAAAAGTATACCTTGAGTAAAACCCCTTCCCCTGTGAGGTCTACTGCTCCTTGTCGCAGGGCTGGTACATCCAGTCACCCTTTGGGGTGGGGGAGAGCTGCTTTACAGCCCTGTGGCTGGGTCTGTAGGGCTGTCCTTGGTCTTGAGGCAGCACGGCCTAGCGGCCAGAGTCAATAGCTCAGCCCTTGCTGCCAGGGCAGCGCGGCCTAGCGGCCAGAGCCAATAGTATGGGTGAGCTGGGCCACCACGCTGGGGTGAGTGGTGGCCAGGGTAGGGGGACCCGGGCCCTCCCTCTCCACTGGGTCCCAACCCAGGGCCCTGTTGGTGGTGGAGTTGCCCACCACCAGCTCACCGGGGATCCTACCGAAACATGCCGAGCTAGTCTCTGGTTCTACAACTGATTCCCTGCCAAGTTTCCCTGGGTCACTTCCTACCCAATTCTCTGCAGTTTGCAGTCTCTGGGTCCCCATGGTCTCTCCACTCTCTGTGGCATCCTGAGCCTGGGGGTTGTCTTTGTCTGACTGGCCTCTGAATCCTGGAGTGCAGGCGGTCCTCAGACAGGAGCCAGCAGTGCACTTCCTTCCTCGCCAGCGGTCAGCCCAGACTGAGCAGCTCTGCTTCCTTTTATCCCGTCTCCAGCTGCAGCATGCCCAGCAGAGCTGAGGGAGCACGGCCGACTCCTCAGCCCAAAGAAAAGGATTAACCGCCGCTGCACCAGGGCGGGGCTGGTACAACTAAACAAAGGAGGGAGTGTACTTCTTGGCTCAGTATAGTCTTGTTAGAGGAGTCCCTGAAGAGGATGTGTAAGGGAGAAAGGGACAAAGTGGATGGTGGAGTCCAATGTTATAACCTCCATGACACTTGTCTGCTGGAAATGGGAAAGGCAGTCTCCAAAAGTGTGGAGGTGGGCAAAAGGTCGCAGTTTGCAAACTAGAGGTGAGGGAGGAGTTGAGCCCTTGCCCATCCTGTCAAAATAGCTATTTCAAAGATGACTGGGTACTTGCTGAAGGTGGGTGGGAAACTTTTCCCCTCCGAAATATCAGTCTCTTTCTAGCAGGTTCTGTGAAATCCAGAGAATTGTGTTGGGTATGATCTTTGGGCAGTTTGAGACCCTCTAAATCTCCTCTTTTTTGTAGGAGTCCATATACCCAGAAACCTCACCATAGCCCTGGAGTTCTTCAGCGTGTATAGCGACTCGTCTGTATTCCTGAGAAGAGTTTCTGATCAAACAGGAGGTCCTCAACTGCATTTTGTACCTCTCTCGGGAACCCCAACAGCTGGAGCCACGACACCCTATGCATGACAATTGTTGTGGAGATGGATCTAGTAGCAGTGTCTGCAGCATTCAAGAATGCTGGGAGAGGGGTTCTGGCTAATAACTGCCCTTAATGATAGCCTGAAAGTGCTCTCTATGCTCTTGTGGAAGATGTTCAATAAAGGTTGCAAACTTGCTGTAACTCTTGTGACATCATACTTAGCCATGTCTGCCTGATAATTTGTGATCCAAAATTGAAGGGTCGCGGATGAGTAAGCCTTTCACCCAAAAAGGTCTATCCTTTTCTGGTCCTTGTCATAAGACGCAGACCTGGAATAATGCTGTTTACCTAGCTTGTTTACGGCATCCAACACATGGGAATTAGTTGGAGGATGGCAAAACAAAAATCCTGAGTCTTGGGGTAACAATATTTTTTATCTGTCCATTTACAAGTTGCCAGTATAGGGCCATAAATTTTCCACACAGCCTTTGCTGGATCCATGAGCTTGTCATTATTGGGTAACACAACCTGGGTAGGTGTCACTGGCTACAAAGTGTCCAGGAGCTTATATTGTGTGTCTTTAACCTCATTAAGAGGTATCTCGGGGGTGTCCACCATCCTCTTCACAAGATCCTGTAATCAGCAAAAAAGGTCAACCATCGATAGTGATGGAAACATGACTACTTCATCCAGAGTCAAAGATTAAACAGGGGTTTAAGGGGTAGCCTTATTGTCCACCCTAGCCTCCTGTCCCTCAAAGGTCTTCTGGTGTTGGGGGTTTGGTGGAGGAGAATGTTTGAGACTAGTTTCCTGGTGCAGTGGAGCCAGAGGTCAAGAAAATTGCTGCGGATACCCTGCCCAAAGACCCTAGGGGTCTATACAGGAGAAGGGGTGGGACTGATCCCAGGACTGATCCCACTGTCTCTGACATGGACGAGAATCCTTATGGGTTCCTGTAAGTATGGGTCCACAATCTCAGTTCAGGCCTCTACGTGCTAAAGTAATGCAAACAAACAAACAAAAACAACATGGAAGACTTCCTTGCATGGAATGAGACAGTTATGATCATCAGTCTATCAACACTTCTTGTCTTTGTAAACCTGCTCCAAGTAGAACAGTAGTCAAACTGACAGTGCTCAAAATGTTCTCCAGACAAAAAGCCTATAGACAAATGAGGTACAACCAATTTTTTCTTCACTTAAAACAAAGGATTGAGCTCTGCTCAAAAAAGCCAGAATCCAAATTAAGAAGTTTCCAGAAGTTGGTGAATAGGAAACCCTTGTAACCCACCATTCAGCAATAAATAAACCCCCATAAAAATGCAAACAAAGCAGGAAACAATTTTAAAATCTTGCCCGGAAGGATGTCATTGATATATTTTGGTGCATATCAGAGGGAAGAACATTCTGAAGTTGCAGGCACCCAGTGGAAAAAGACCAGCCTTTCACTCCTCTGTTATACAATAGGACAGTCAGCAGGATTAAAACTGCTCACTTCTAGTGCTACACTAGAAGGCTGGGCACAAAATGATCTTCAGATTGGCCCAAGACCTTGTCATGCAATCGTTGGATCCATCTATGCAGTATTGTACAGTGAAGACTGGGTAGAGCTCTGATAGAAATGATTTAACATGGATCCCTAACATCACTTCAAAACCTGAAAGGAGGAGTTCCATGCATCTAACTTTTCACATCTTCATAATTTAGTCTCATTCTCCTAAGCAAAGTTAGAGGACACAATTAATGCGAAAATGCCCAGAATGCTGAGACTGGGAGGCCAGGATTTCAAATAAATTACTATAGGAGGCAGGGAGGAAGGAGAACAGTGATCTCCATGTAGTAATAGCCTGCAGCCTGGTACAGCACCCATATACCGAAGCCCTGATGTTTAGAACTGAGCTGTAATTTAAATTCCCTTGTGCTAGCCAAGTGCTTCCTGCCAGATATACCAGCATCATTGATGCTTGCAGGCTCTCTGTGGTGAATCCCTCAGTTCCTCCTTAAAACATCTCTCTCTCCTTTTATCAATTTTAACAATGATTTTAAAAACTAACATGCTGTGTAAAATGCTAAGCAGATCACTCAGTAGTATAGAAATTCAGAGTGTGGCTTTGAGCATTGCTGTAGCTAGACAGTTATGATGCACTGACAAGAAACTTGAGAGGTCACACACAGTGTGAAGATGCAGTCAAAAGATCTGAAGCTCAAAGGAGCATTAGTGCAGGATTCTTTATCCAAAGCCACACAGGAATAGGACATATATATAGCTTGAGTAAATGCAGCACACAGCAGCAAAAGTGATAGGAATTTAGATACATGAGGAATATGAAACAAATATTAAAAAATGGTATATAGGAAAAATTCCCTGCATATAAGCCAACAATTTCTGCGGAATTTAACCTTTCATTTTAAAAAACAAAAGCAAATTTTCACTCTTTAATGGCTGGGAAGAAAGCTTCCCAATATGCAGACCTGCCTTCTTGAGTCTGCAGACAGGTCTAGTGTGTGGATGAAATCCTGGTTCCACTGAAATCAATAGGAATCTTGCCTCTGCCTTCAATAGGGCCAGGATTTCACCCTGTACTTCTTGCTGCTTAAGGCTTTCAAAACCAGAGCTGAGTAAAATTAAGACTGGTCAGTGTCAGTGCAGCTATTCAGAAATTGACTAGAATTTCAATATCAGAGAAGCCAATCTCACTCTGCTGTTGCTTGGGAAAAGCTGTGAAAACCAGCAATGGAAGCTATATATAGGAGAAGAGGGTGCAAAAATGGAGGTTAAAGTAGCAAGGGGAAGGGGCTGAGTTTTAAAATTTATCTGAAATGTATTTGGTAGGCAGGATCCAGCAAAACACTGCTATTTATGCATGACACTGTCCCATGAGGACCACATCTGCCACGTCACCACTGGCTGCCTTAACTAAGGAGTGCAATTCATTGGGTTCTCATCAGGTCATTCAAAAACATGAAGCTTAAATAATGTATTCAAGGAGAACTCCTTCACCAACAGAACCAGTCTGTGAACTGTGAAAGAAACAACGCTGTTATTTAGGACATCATTAGCAGAAACAATGGTTTCACCTAGGTAGCTTTGGTTACAGCACACCACATATGCCTACCCTGCACAAGACAGCTGCTACCAAATACCACTGTCTCTCAACCTGAAGAAGAGCTCTGTGAAAGTTTGACTCCCTTACCAACAGAAGGTTGGTCCAATAAAAGATATTACCTCTCCCATATTGTCTCTAATATCCTGGGACCAACACAACTACAACAACTCTGCATCCATGGATCGGAAGCAGCTTTTTAGGACTGTGAAAGCTCAGGCTAATTATGTCTTTAAACAGTCCCACAACTGCAGCAAAGAAGCCACAAAATAGCCCCCCATAGTGCCTTTGGAGTCTAAACATATAAGAGCAACCAGCATTGAAAAAGTGGAACAGTGAAACCTAGTGTCTGAGAATATATAGCAGTACACATGCCTAGGACAATAGTAACTGTATAATTCCCCTGTCCTCAAAGTGCATGGCCTAAAATAGATCTGTTGGAATTTAAAACCCAATAGCTGGGGTTGGAAAGCAGAAAGAACTGATTAAACTGCTCTAAAATGGAAAAAAGATGTGAAACTTTCAGCTGAATAGCCAAATCTTCATAGGACCACCCGATGGCTCCTACCTCCTTGAATATTATCTACCAAAAGAGATGAGTCTCTCAAAGCGTATCTTGGAGAGAAGTACTTTGGCTCACTTCAGGAGGAACTCCTTGGGTAGCTTGCCTACATATTTTCGAAGATAGTTTGTACTCTAACCCTTACAAAATGCTTCAAGACCTGATGAATGGGCAAAGTGCTTTCAGGTTTCTTCTCCTCTTGGAAGGAAGGTGAAAACTTTCCATGTTTCCGGTTCACATTTACATCAATAAGTGCCTGACAATTCTCCAATATAAGATCATCTCCAAGGGAGGGGAGATGCAGGAGCAAGATGATGAGTTAAGTTGCAGCCAAATAGAATTCCCTTTAAAAAGCCATCCTGACAAGCTGTCAGTCTGGATAGATCTGGTCTTCACTGAAAAGGCTAGATTAAGCAGAACATCTAAGTATACCAATATAGTATGGTGTACAGGGCAATACAATGGAGTAGCTTTCATGATAGTTATAGGAGGCCTTCAATATTCTGTTCTAAGCCCAGCAATATCCACAAACTATATGCCAAAACGCCCAATGCAGAGAGTGCACGTGTGTTTTCAGCATAAAAAATGAGATGGCACAAGGGAGCACAGCACCGTGGGAACCTTGGGCTCTTATTCTGGATCTTCTTCCTGTTACGAGTGTGAAGTTATTGAAAGATAACTGATTGTTCCTACGCAGGCTATTGGAACTAGGAGAGTCATTCCAGCTGCTCTGAATACGAATATAAACAGACATTTTCATGGAATACTGAAGTTTCCATATTGAGTGAAACACTTCCCTTCTGTCAGCTACACTGCTATTTAAAAAAGCCCTACAGACTGCAGAAGTGAGTGGAGAGTTGCACATTTTAATGAACGGCTCTGATGCAAAGGATTACTGAATTTTGATAAAGGATTACTGTGATGGCAACACAGAGTACTGAGTACGACAAGACAAAGTTATTTATAAAGTTATTTGCTTCTGAGGCTTTACAAGATGGGATGCAAAACAAGTTTTCACTTCAGTTAAAGGGTGGTAAACAAAGTACACAGTTACAGAGACCAAGGAGAGATTACTCACATTGTGCGGTAACTACAGTCCTTCAAGATATTTCCCCACCACTCTTATGGATGCTCAACTTCAGATGCCTCCCAGGAGGTTTGTATCAGAGAGTTTCAGCAGCAGTGCCTATTTGTCCCACACAAGCGCTCCTGATGGCCTCATGCCCTGTACTGAGATATAGAGATGCACGGGCAAACTACCCCCAGTTCCTTTTCCACTGTGATTTCTGCGAGACAAAACTTTGAAGAAGTGCAGTTACTGCACAAGGTGAGTAACCTCTCCTTCTTCGAGTAATATCCCTATAGGTGCTCCATTTCAGGTGACTCCCGAGCAGTATCCCTGGAAGCAGGAGGGAGCTTTGGATTTGAGTCCAACACTGAAGTTATAACTGCAATGTTAAATACAGCATCTGATCTGGCAGCATGAGTCAAAGCTTAGTGTTTGGAGACCAGGTTGCCACTGTTCAGATTTCAGCCACTGGAATATCCTTCAGCAGTGCTACAGAAGCATGCTGAGATCATGTGGAATGGGCTAGGCACTTCAGAAGGAGGCTGAACCTTGAGAGTTTTGAGTGGAGATTGTGGATCCTCTGAATCGGTCTATAAACAAACTGTCTGGGAGACTTTCAAAATAGTTTGGTTCTGTCCAGATAAAAGGCTAATGCTCTTCGGACATCCAAAGTGAGGAGGGAAAAATCTTCAGTGGTCTGGTGTGGTTTTGGGAAGAAGACTGAAAGATGAATATCCAGGAATATTATTGGTTAATACAGAATTCAAAATATACCTTTGGTAGAAGGCTATGATGTTGTCATAATGAAACTTTCTCCCTGAAGAATACTGTAAAAGGAGGGTCTGGGATTATAGCCCCCTTTCCCCAACTCTTTTGGCAGAAGTGACAGCCACCAAGACAGCAGTTTTCATGGCCAGGTGAAGATGGGAACAGGCAGCCACTGACTCAAAGGGGACAATTAAGGACTAAGTTAAGTTTAGGGGTGAGCTCTATTCAGTGGAAAGGTTCAAGCTCTTAACGAATTTTGCTGTCCTGGAGTGAGCAAGCACGGAGAATCCCTCAACACAGCAATGAAAGGTCATTATGGCTGCCATATGAGCTTTACTGAACTCATGGAGAGTCCTGACTTTTAGTTCCAATAGGTAGTCAAGGACAGCGAAGAGGGAAGAATGAACACGTGAAAACTGCTGCCCAGTACAACAGTGGTGAAATCTCTTACATTTCTGAAGGCAAATGTTTTGCAAGATATCTTTCTGCTGTTTAACATCACTGTTATACCTCTGCAGAATAGGAAGATGCTATCCCCAAGAACCATCAAGGAACCAAGCTCTGAGATGAAGAATTCCCAGGTTGGGATGAAGAGTCCAACAGGAATCCTGAGATAGCAAGTGGGGAGATGCCAGACAACAAAGACGAATCAGCTAAGGGTACCACGCTTGACTTGGTCACTATGGGATAACTAAAATGGCCCTGGGTTTGTCTTGTCTGATCTTGTTCAACACTCTCAAGATCAAAGCTGTGGAAGGATATGCATGAAGAGGGGGCCTTTTTTCCAAGGAATGAGGAAAGGAGTCCACCCTCCTCTTGAGCAGAATTTCTTGTACTTCCTGTTGGTGGTGGCAGTAAACAAGTCCACCTCTGGAAACTCCAGGGTCAGAAAAATGCAATTGTGGATCCATAAGTTCAGCTCCCAATTGTTATCTAGGGAAAAGTGACAGCTGAGATTGTCAGCCATCATGTTTTATATACCTGGAAGTTGAGACTGAAATAAGGACGTGATTGGTTATTACATCAGTTCTATAACTCTATTGCTTCAGCACAGGGGATGGGGAAGTGGGGGAGATCTTGCACCCCTTTCCTCCTGACAATTGATGTAGAACATGCAGGCTATGCTGTCTGTCAAGACTTTGATGGATTTGCCTTTGATTAATGGAATGAAATAGTTACAGGCATTTTTGACTGCCCTCAGCTCCAGGTTGATGTGTAGAAGAGACACTTGGGCAGACAATTTGCCCTGAATGGTGAGCGTCCCCAAGTGTGCCCCTGCACCCCACCATGGCTGCATCTAATGTTACGGTGATATGAGGCTGGATTAAAGGAACACCTGCACAAACATCGGATGGGTCCTTCCACCAACTGAGTAAGTCCAGTACTCAGTGAGGGAAAGACACTAAATTGTGCTTCTTCAGGCTATAAATCATCCTGACCCATCCCTGGACACAGCAAAGATGTAACCTGGCATGTCATGTTACAAAGGTACAAGCTGCATGCGTTCTGGCAGTTGGAAGCAACTGTCTTCCCAGTGGTCACCATGAGAAAGGTATGAGGCTCTTGAAAACCGTTAATTGGTGGCCCAAAGATTCTAATATAGCCACTGAGGAAAGCCATTAAGCACAGAAGATGGCATCCAATGCTGCTCAGACCAATGAGAAGGGACATAGATTTGTCTTGCCCCAGATCCTCTCTTTCCATAAAGGTGTCAGGGAAGATGTCCCTATGCTGACAGGTCCTTGCACAAAGATTTGGGAATCTGAAGAGAGGTCCTCATTATTGTCTACAGGATGAGCTCTGCCTAGCTCAGAAAGTACTGGAGGAGCAGGTGGCACCAGGGAAAGATCTAATCCTGGTGACCCGGTTGATATCAGTATCAACAGGTACTCCTCATTGAGAGGGGAGACTTCGGCTCTTCTGAGACAAACAAGTCTCTTGAATACCTAAATTCTTGTGGTATCAGGATTTGTGCTGAGAATGAGGGATGTTCCACAATCTGTACCAGGTTGAGACTTGCTTTGATGGGTCCTGTCTAGCAGAAGTCATTGATACCAAAGATGACGACTCCTTTGGACGCACCAAGGGACCCTGGATCACTTGTCTAGACACCAAAGGCAGCACAGGATGGCCTGTCGGTACAGCGCTTCTGGAAGCAGAGAATTTATTGTCTCTCCTAATACGTTCATGCTTAGGTGGTACTGAGTGTAGCTTTGATACCAAGGTATGGTTGTTACTGTGGCTCTTTGAAGGGCTCTGAGTCTTAGAAGACTTCCCAGTATTACAGGAGCCTGGAGCCTCAGCAGTCCGGGACTTGAGGTCTCTGACAGAGTCCATTTCTGAAGACACTGGGGCTTTTTTGAAATAGGCTCTTCGTGAGGAGAACTAGAACTCCTCTTTTTAAGTACCTATTTGGTACCCTCCAACATCTTTCCCTGAAAAGGTGGGGGGAAATCTGGTGCAGAAGCTGATGAGGCACTACGCTCAAAGGCTGATGTACAGGGGAGTATCGTGGCCTGGATCCTAAGATGGGAGTGCTCCATTGTAGAGGAGCTTGAATTTAATCTCCTGTTTTTTTTCTAGCTTTGATCTTAAAGGTTAAATAGGTATTGTGCTTTTGAGGGATATGACTGTACCCCAAACAGTAATTGTACTGGCAATGTCCAGCACTCAATGGGACAGATTCCTGAGACATGAGACTGTACTTGAATCCCAGAGATCCTGGCATACTCTGGCGACAAGGCAAAAAACCCCACAGGGAACCCCTCAGGCAGGGAGAAGGAGAAGCACTGAAAAAAGCTCGCCTCAAATGAAGCAAAGAAATTATAAAATACAACTTGTAGAAGTGAATAATTACACGAAATTAAAAATTAGATGATCCTAAAGCAAGCTTAGGGCAACGCTAGAAGCAGGCATGCTAGACACTCTCTCAGGCTGAGAGAGGTTTGCCACACAGCTCTACTCATAGTTGGGACAGGGAACTTGGATGTCTGGAGTTCATGCATGGGCTTAACAGGCACTGCTGCTGAAAACCTCCAATCAAAGATGAAAGGGGTGCATGCACACCTGAAGTGGAGTGCCTATAGGGACACTACTCGAAGAAGGAAAAAAAAAAAGTTACCAGTTCAGTCTGTTCAAGCTGGTATAGCAACTACAGTTCATGCTAACACTGCAATGTGGAAGATTTGTTTTTGAAAATTTAGTGTACCATTCTGGTATATTTCTGTACTTCAATTTATTTTACTTTCAAGTTTAGGGTATAGGTTATGCTAGACCAATATGAAAAAGTTTCAGGTACGAGTTCAAAACAGAAAAGCACTCTAACAAAGCAGTTTCTTTACCTGCAGTTTCCGTGCCATAGCTACCACCTCATGATCAGCAGGGTTGTATTTGTAACAATTGGAAAACATCAATCGGACATCTGCTGCAAATTCCTGAGCATCTCTGTATTCCCGGTTCTCCAGTTTAGACTAGAAGGGAAAACAAAACTCCACTATCAACAGAGCAAGGAAAACAAGTTACTGAATGGACAAGAAATATCTTGGATCTATGGCATCCATGGAGTTCTGGGCTTCCACCTAATCTTCATCTCTATCTAACCTTTGCCAAATGGAGCACTGCTTTGGAAACTTGCCAGAAACCCGAGATCTGCATTGGATTTACATAAAATGGAGCAAATTACAGCCATCCTGAACTATAACATGGAGGTGCATCCAAAAGACGACTACAGAAATAGCATACAATGCAGCTAAACTGCTGAGACCAAAATGGAACATTGTATGCTGGAGCTGGTATTCCTTCATAGAACATCCCTCTATTATAATGGGCAGCTGCAAGCTACATGGGAGAACACGACTGCCCACATGTGGCAGACACATTCACTGACTACCAATTCAAAGGACAGTATGAAGGAACTAGTCCACTAGATTACTGGTCCCCATGCCCATGAACATCATTACCAATCACAGTGCAGGGTTTTGTTTGAACAACAATGCGCTAAAACTTTACACACACACAACTGAAATTATTTTTTAAACAAACAAGTTTTTAATCTTTGTATCACTTTCTTATAAGAGAAATCCCAAACTGTCAGTAGCAGTTAAAGACATCCCGCAAGTCGGGTCAGTCCAGCATAGCAGTGACAGTTCGAGGAATTAGAAATTGGGACCACAGGATAATCCCTCCTTCAGGTCAGCAGGAACTTGGAAGCATTCAAGAAGGCAACATGCTTGGCATTTTTCTGTCAGACACAGGGAACCACATCCAACTGGCTGTGGCAATGTAGGATTTTTGAGAGTAGTGTGGGAACAAATCCCCCAAGGATCTATGGATGAATCTTATCCCCACCCCCGGGGAAGAGATAGAGCTTGATTAAAGAAACAAAGCAGTTGAACTGTGCAGGCTTAGTCAGTCCAGAGTGAGACTGTCAGGCATTACAAAAACACAAGCCTTAAAATAAACTCCCTGCACAGCAACCTCATTTTATTATGAAGTGAATGTAGTGGTGTGAAGCCCTGATGTGTGCAGATCTCAATTTATCGACAGTTGTCCACACCATCTCATTATATACCTCAATTTTTGTCTGAAGGAGCCAGAGGTGAGGATAGTTCTGTCTCCATGGCTCATTCAATCCTTTGCCTCTCTGCTGTGCCTGCCAACAACAAGGCCAAAAGTGATGGTGTTTTTTTGAGAGGTGGACACCTGACCATCAGCAACTGGAACAAGACCCACCAATGCATTTCATATAAACATAAAACAGTTGTCATGGGCAATGATTTTTGCTCACAACCAACTTGAACTAAATTTCAACCAGTGACCTGGAATAAAGAACTTTGTTATCCCATTACCAATGCTTCAGCCATCCAGATCCTCTCTGTACTTGTGGTTTTTCAGAATTTCCTAGCTGGTTTTTTTTTTTGGTTAGATTTGGAGAATACTACAGAATGCGCAAAGTTATTATGCATATTCAGAAAAAGGGGCGATGGTACCAGCTCAATCTTCAGCACAGTTTTTAATTATTCAATTGAAGAAAAAACTATACTCCTTCATTCACTTCATTCTGGCAAAGTTCCTAGTGTAATCTCAATATGGGGGTGGGGGAGAGAGAAATTTGTCTCTTTCTTCTGCTTAAAGTATTTTAAAAAGAAACCTGGGTTGTGTGAATATTAAGGCTCAGAGTTAAATTGATACAACCAAAGAATTCTGCAGTTTAAAGCTATGTCCATGATGAGGTTATAAAATGACAGTGCTCCAAACAATGAATTGACATTTTCAGCAGAGATATGGACTGCTTTGCAGTTACTTCTCTTGGATAAGTAACTCTCAAATACTCCATGAGAGGGAGCTAGCTGTGTCCTCACAGCAGAAGGCTTCGATTTAAATGCTCTGGAAACGTAGTCCTTTACATTAAGCAGAACATTTTCTTTAAAGGTGAATAGCCAATGTGGTGGTGGTTTTTCTTTTTTTTTGTTTTTTAAAGAAAATTCCCCTACTACAGCAATCTGTACTGACTGATTGAGACCATTATCTTGGCTAAGGGTATTCAGTGTAGGCTGGCCATAGTAGAGGACATTTACTTTTAAAAAATGCACAGGCAATTTTTTTTTTATTTTTTTAAGACCCATTCTGGAAAGGACTGTCTTCTTTTCAGGACCTGTCACTTAAAGAGTAGCACACTATGGACAGATGAGAGACTCCACCTACCAGAATTCTCAGGTTACACAGAATGAATGGTTAATTGATTTCAGACAGAGTCCCAGAGAAGAATCCTTTCTTTTGCAACACACACATTTTTGGTGGCTATCTACAATACACCATGTTAAGCATGCAGCTGCACACGTACGCCCATATACATGAGTTGGCATGTAAAACAGACTGCATTTCCCCAGGGAAGTTATTCCTCCTGCAGTCAATTTTTTTTTTATTTTATTTTATTATTTTTTTTTTGGCTATGTGAAACTGAGCTTACTTTGATTGTGCTCAGATCCATGGGATGTTTAATGATATCACAATAATCATGCAGTCCCAGTGCTTCCACGTCCACAGGTTTGTAGAAGGGCCATGCGTAGGCAGCATGCTTCTTGGCAAACATCTCTTTGATGATGCCACTGCAATACTTTAACTGCTCAGACACTTTGTTACTGTTACTCTTTTCTACCACATGCTGCTGAGAGTCCGGAACATCCTTCTTTGGAGGTTTCACTGGCCGGCTGCTTTCCCTTCGGGGGCCCATCTTGGCAGACTTGGGTTCAGTAGGCAGCGAGGAGGATTCGTGGATTGCATCTATTGTTGTTGGCGTTGTGGTGTCTGCTTTCCTCTTCACTCCTTTTTTTGTCTGTAAAACAACAAATACAACAGCATTATAATATTTTATTTAGTCTTGTGCTCTTTTGTTACTATTGTAGTCACAGGATCCACCTCTGGTTGTATATTAAAGTCTAACCACTAAGTACTCAGGGGAGACAGGACTAAAAAGTTAAAAAGCTTTCTATAAATACGCAGTTTGTACTGAGCCCTCTAGAAAATGTGTAACTACAAATTATCTTTATTATATTAGCAAAGATCAAGAGGATGGTTAAATGAGTACACCTCTATCCCAAAATAACGCTGTCCTCGGGAGCCAAAAAAATCTTACTCCGTTATAGGTGAAACCGCGGTATATCTAACTTTCTTTGATCCGCCGGAGCACGCAGCCCTGCCCCCCAGTAGCGCTGCTTTACCGCGTTATATCCGAATTCGTGTTATATCGGGGTAGAGGTGTATTCAAAATCTTTTACTTAAGAACCATGTTAGGGTCAAGTAAACCTCTTAGGATTCATTTCTACAGCTTGTGCGGTGTTTAGCGAAGCCCAGATCTTGGATTATTTTGGCTGAGTTGCTTGATGGGATTTTCAGAAGTACCTAAGGCAATCAGGTGACTAACTCCCACTGAAGGGTCATATAACTTGGGTACCTAACTCTGTCAAGAACTTCTGTGGCTGTCAGGTGCCATTTACAAAAGTGCCATGTCTCAGGAGAAAAGAAGTGGCAATCTTACTGATGCAATGATATAAAAGGCATTGCTCAAAATAAGAAATATTAGTTAGCAGCATCTGATCTGCTGAAGATGTATGCCAAAATTTTCAAAAGCAACTAGTGATTCAGGTACTCAACTCGAGACACAATAAAGGAGCCCAATTTTATTGGGTGGGAACTCAGCTCTTTTTGAATAGTAAATTTAAAGAACGTTATGTTGCACATTCAAAAATTGAGGCACCCAAAATTACTAGTCACTTTTGAATAGCTTAGCCACAGTGACACAGCTTTTCAAGCCAGATGGCTTTCTTTTCCTTGAAAAGCCTCAAAAAAAAAAAAAAAAAAAAAAACACTATTAACCCCAGTACACAAGGCTGCTGGCTAAATGTTTAGTGGAAATTGTGATGGGCAAATACTGTTCTACTCAATGACTTTGCTACAGTCAACAATCTATGGAAAACAGATTCTACTTTTAATGGATAAGGACATGTGAGGCAGGGTCTTAGTGGTTAGAGAAGAGGACTGGGAATCAGAACTCCTGGACCCTAATCATCAATCTATGATTCTGCCCTTGACCTGCTGTATGACCTTGGACAAGTAACTCAGGTGAGATTTTCAAAGACAAATGAGGAGTTAGGAGCCTAACTCTCCTAAGAGCTCTTTAAAATCCCACCCTTCACTTCTGTGTGTCTCAGTCCCATCCCTCCAATCAGTAAAAATCTGTAAAGCAATTTTAAACCCTAAGATAAAAGGGACTTCACAATGAATGTTTTAAAATAGTCATCCAATAAAATCTTCTCTCTTCTAGAGAGAAAATTGAACACAAAGAATCCTGACTCACTAACTCCACAGAGTCCTTGTTTACTCACCTTCACAGGCTGTGCAGCTGTTGGGATAACAGGTGGGTGTGCCTGAATGGGCTGGGGAGCGGGGGTTGGGGGAACAGAAGGTGGGGGAGGAGGGGGAGGAGGTGCAGGTGGTTGAGGAGGCACCACGGTCATTACTGGCGGCTGGACAATAAGGTCAGGGGTCACAGAAGGAAAGGAATGAGTTGTTTGCACAGACTGAAGATTCTGTTGTGGGGCCTGCGTCTGAGCTGGGGATGATGCTTGAGTTACGTTTTGTACCGTAGATGCTCCTGGTTTGGGTGTAACTGTCAAAAAATGAAGGAATAAAGAAGGGCCACACTTAATGCTTCAAACGTACTCATTTTGATCAGGCAACAAATGCATATTTCATAATGGTCATTATTATTTTTTAAATAGTGGTGCTTGGGTAACAATACTTGAGCATATCCTTCCCCGAGTAATCAAATTCAGGACAGATACTAATCAAATTTTTCATGGTCCATTTTAAGTAGAATCAGGTCCAAAGACACACTGCCCTCAAAGGGGTCCCTATCAGAGCCGGGTGAGAGTCTATTCTCCTTCCCCTGCCTGCTTATCTTTTTCTTGCCATTCACATGGCTACAGTTCACAGTTACGAGGCTTGTGGTACCACGCGGGCAGAACTTCCTTCAGAAGCAGTCAATACCCATCAATGAACAACAGCTGTCGCTATTCACTGGCAATAAGCAGTCACGTCAACACATCTGCAACAGTCTCAGAGAATGATCATCAATCTGCCAGCTAGCAGAACTCCCATGAGGCAACTTTTAACATGAAATGCAACAAGAACCTCAGATACCTGTGCAAAAGCCAGATACCTGTGAACACAGGGTTTCCACATTAAAGGATGGGAAAGGCATTTTGAAAGTCATGCCCCTAAGTAATTGAGGAATTCCACCATACTTGGTGGCACCTTAAAGACTAAAAGATTTATCTGGGCATAAGCTTTCGTGGGTAAAAAACCCACTTCTTTTTGCACTTCTTACCCACGAAAGCTTATGCCCAAATAAATCTGTTAGTCTTTAAGGTGTCACTGGACTCCTTGTTGTTTTTGTGGATACACACTAACATGGTTACCCCTCTGATACTTGGTACCATACTTGGTGTGAACCAGAAGCACTGTCTCCTTTTGATAGTGTTTGCAGGGTGACGTTTGCCAGCACAATAATCTCATGCTAGGAGGCAGTACTTCTGAGAAAGACACCCACCCATTGCAGGCCAGCAGGCATTACAAGAGTACCCTCCTAGCAGACATCAGATATATTTCACTGTGTCTGTTAGCAACAGTTCTATTTTTATATATGCAAATTCCAGGAAAAGGAGCACCTATCATTCTAGAAAGGGACTTCCTGACATTTTAACTTACATACTATTTGGAACATCCATTCGCCCAATCACTAACAAAAACTAATCATGAGCAAAAAAATGACTGATTTTTAGCTTGCAGAAATTCTAACTAGGCTAACAACCTGAAATTAAGAGATCACAGTGTAGGCCAGCAAATACAGTAGAACCTCAGAGTTATGAACACACCAGTCACCCATACACCCCATTTGGAACTGGAAGCATGCAATCAGGCAGTAGCAGAGACCAAAAAAAGAAAGGCAAATACAGTAAAGCACTGTGTTAAACAAACTACCAAAAAAAAGTTTAAAAAAAGATTTGACAAAGGTAAGGAAACTTTCTCTGCTTCTTTCATTTAAATTAAGATGGTTAAAAACAGCATTTTTCTTCTGCATAATAAAGTTTCAAAACTGTATTAACTCAATGCTCAGTTGTAAACGTTTGAAAGAACCACCATAATGCTTTGTTCAGAGTTCCGAATCACCTCCATTCCCGAGGTGTTCATAACTCTGAAGTTCTACCGTATCTATATTTTGGCTGCCATTTCCCAGTATGATGTCTCAAGTACAACCACCACTAACGCAACCATTCTTCTTATTGGATGCGGAGCTTGGCAAACCAATTTACAGCAGCCTCAGCACTGAAACGCAAAGCCCTCAGACTAAAAAGCTAGGAAAAGCAGTGGAAAGGCCGAAGGGTAGTACTCTGTATTGAAAATGCTGTTTCCCTAGGCTGAATCTCAGGAATCTTCTGAGTGTCGGGTGAATGGTAATATGAAAATAAGCGTTCTGGAGGTCGGGGGCCAAAAGCCAGTGTCCTTTCTCTAACCACAATAATTCTGACATTAGAGTCACCACTTTGAAATGCTGTGTTCTCATAAATTTGTTGAGGTTTTTGTAAATCCAGAATGGGTTTCCACCTGCCAGTCTTTTTCGGAGTTAGAACGTAATGGGAATGAAAACCTCTCCCCGTGTTCTGATGGTACAGGTTCTTTGGCACCTAACTGAGCATCTCTTTGACCTGCATCTTGTAGTGCATGAATCCTTCCTGCAATCTGGATATGTTCAGTTAGCTACTGGTGTCTGGGATAAGCCACAGCACAATTCTCACTGTTCTAAGTTTGTGATTATGAAGAATGGACTTTGTTTTATAAATTAACGTTTTTGGTTGAGATTAAAAAAATAAAGCTGTAACAGGACACTTTAGAGACCAACCTGTAGAATTCAGGTAGGGAGAGAGGCAGACTGTAAAAGAGGGGGAGAGAGGGGTGGAGGGGGAAAGTGTGTGTGTGTGTTCCACAGCATGAAGTTCTTCAGAGTGTAGATTGAGTCTTATATTATCAGAATCCCAAATGTAGCCAGCAGAAGTCTTGAAAGCATATATTCTTCTTCTAGAAGTGTCCCTGTGGGTGTTCCGCTTTAGGTGTCTTGATGCCATGTGCTTTTAATCAGAGATTTGTGGTAGCAGTGCCTGGTTGGGCCATGCACACGGTGTAGCCATCTCGCGCCCTGCCAAGCGGTTACATGGTGGTGTGCAGCCAACCCCCCCGTTCCTTCGCTACCACTTTTGGCTTGAGTCGGAGTGACCAGCAGCACCCTCTCTTACCTCAAATAAGCTTAATAGTTCATAGTTGTTCCTGATAGTGTTAGCTTAGTTGTAGTTAGCTGCCCCATCCCCTTGATATTTAATATTTCACTTTTTCATTTTAAAAAAATTATATTTTTCACCTTTCCTCTTTTACCCTTGCCTCCCTTGTCAGGTACTCAGCTATTGCCTTTAAAAAAAAAAGGGGGGGGGGGCGGGGGAAATGGAGAAACAGGGATAAACCCTGTTTTTCTTTCCAAGGACTTGTTCTCTCAAGCATGCCCAGCGCACCTGGCTTTAAACACTGCCTGATTTGCAGACTTTCCATACTGGTCTCTAATGGCTACGCACAATGTCCCCCCTGCTTTGGCAAGACACACATTACCCAAAAGTGTCTGCACTGCAGAAAACTGACAGCCTGGACAAGGAAGGCCAGGGATCTAAAATTGAAGCTCCTTATGATGAAGAAATCCCTCAAACTGGCCTCTAACCCCGAGTCCAGGACACTTCCTGGCCAACGGGCGGCAGCATCTGACGGGATCCGCTTCAACAGCGGCTGCTAAGGAGCCTGCTTCTAGAAAGGATACCAAAAAGCCACACTCATCCCTACACCGAGAATTGCCTAAAAGAAAGTGATCTCCAAATGAAAAATCTGCCCCGGTACTGATGGCACCAAGAGTGCCGTACAGTGAGGCACCGGGAACGTCCGATACTGAGACTTTCTGAGGAGCTAAAGACCCTATGTGGGCAAGCTCTAATAGAGGTTCACACAGTAAAGTCAAGCCTCCCAGCTTGGCACCTACGCAACAGAAGAAAACCTCTGCACTGAACAGTACAATGGCGCCACCTGCTGTACCTATGAAGCACAGCACTGTCATCAGCACTGACAGCTTCAACTCTTATTCCTGGTCAGTGCACGTCCCTGACACCAAGTGTCACAGTTCCGCAGCAATTGGGCATGTGGACCTGAAAGTGGCCTCAACACTTGAATCTTCTCTACTCGGTACGGACATTACCCCATCTAGACCAGGACCAAGCCTGTTAACCGCTCCCCGTGGATCAGCCCCTCCTATCTCCAGTGATGAGGAAGAAGAGGATGAGGCAGTAATATACACTTCATCACTAAACATCTACAGACATGCAGGGCTGGTATGGTCAACCATGGGCACTGCCCCTATACCATTCCCACCAAACTGACCATACTGGGATCCACGGGTAATGTATAGGGCCCAAAACCTCAGGCCCCCTATCCCGTCTAGGTCCATAGTAGCATGGTCCTCTTTGCCAACTGTCCCAGCACCCTCAGAGACACAAGAGGAAGAGACCCAGGAGCCCGAGGATACAACTGAAGGTGACACTTTGCTGCCCCACTCACATCTCATTCTTCTCTCCTCCTCCTCCCCTTCCCCCAAACTACAGGGGATGATTTAATATCTTTTCAAGACTTCTTCAAAAGCACAACTACCAGCTGGAGTTCTGGAGTCGATGGGGAGCGTGATCGGGGATCTATTTTATCACGTCTTCACTACCCGATCCAGCGGGTAGTGAAGACCTGCCCTAAGTGGACAAAAGGGGGTGGAGACTGGCATTCTGTCAAAAACAGCACTGCCTGCTTCCCAGTTACTGAGAAGTCAAAAGCAAGTGATCTTGAAAGCTTATGGATCAATGTTCTCTAACAGATTAAGGCACAAGATGGGGTATTAGCTGGTGGCTGTTACAGACCACCAAATCACAATGGAGAACAGGATGGCTGTATCCTTAAAAGACCTACCTATAACTTGAATGACACATGCTCGAGGGTCTCATGCTGCCAGTATTAAAACATCCTCAGAATTTTTAAAACTATAAATGACAATTTCCTAACTCAAAAAATGATGCATCCAATATAGGGAAAAATCTACAGTAGACCTCACCTTGACAAATGAAGAATTAGTCACAGAACTAAAATATTCAGAGATGCAAGTGATTATGATTTGATTGCATTTGTTAATAATGTCCAAGCCAGTAATATAGATAAGTAATGTTTTAAAAGGCTAATTTCACAAAGATGAAGATAACTCAGTCAAATCAGCTGGAAGAAAGAATTTACACACAAAAATGTGAATGATAATTGGGAACTGTGTAAGAACTTTCAATTAAATGCTTAAAAAGTCACAACTGAGAAAGATGGTTAATTGAGAACACTGAATAAAAGACCAGCCAAGCTAAGGGGAAGTGAAAGCAACTATAAAAATAATACACACACACACACACACACACACACACACACCCCCCAATCTCTCCATGAAAACAAATGAAAAGAGGGGAAGTTGATTGCAATATATATAAATTAGAAGGTAGAAAATATAGAAAATTGATAAGGGAAGCAAAAGTATACAGAGAAATCTATGGTCAGCAGAGTTAAGAATAATAAGTTTTTACATTATATTAAGAACAAAAGGAATCATAACAATGCTATTAGTCCATTACTTGATGGAAATGGTAGAGTTGTCAATAATAATATGGCAGAATCATAGATTCATAGAATATCAGGGTTGGAAGGGACCTCAGGAGGTCATGTAGTCCAACCCCCTGCTCAAAGCAGGACCAATCCCCAACTAAATCATCCCAGCCAGGGCTTGGTCAAGCCTGACTTTAAAAGCCTCTAAGGAAGGAGATTCCAACATCTCCCTAGGTAACCCATTCCCAGTGCTTCACCACCCTCCTAGTGAAAAAGTTTTTCCTAAGATCCAACCTAAACCTCCCCCACTGTAATTTGAGACCATTACTCCTTGTTCTGTCATCTGGTACCTGAGAACTGAGAACAGTCTCTAGATCCATCCTCTTTGGAACCGCCTTTCAGGTAGTTGAAGGCTGCTATCAAATCCCCC
The DNA here is from genome assembly GCF_013100865.1 of Trachemys scripta elegans. NCBI lineage: Eukaryota > Metazoa > Chordata > Testudines > Emydidae > Trachemys > Trachemys scripta. The sequence goes on from NC_048314.1 coordinate 97,293, forward strand.
CTCATTCTTCTCTTCTGGAGACTAAACAATCCCAGTTCCTTCAGCTTCTCCTCATAAGTCATGTGCTCCAGCCTCCTAATCATTTTTGTTGCCCTCCACTGGACTCTTTCCAATTTTCCCCACAGCCTTCTTGTAGTGTGGGGCCCAAAATTGGACACAGTATTCCAGATGAGGCCTCACCAGTGTCAAATAGAGGGGAGTGATCACGTCCCTCGATCTGCTGGCAATGCCCCTACTTATACAACCCAAAATGCCATTAGCCTTCTTGGCAATAAAGAGACACTGTTGACTCATATCCAGCTTCTCAGCCATTGTAACCCCTAGGTCCTTTTCTGCAGAACTGCTGCGTAGCCATTCAGTCCCTAGTCTGTAGCTGTGCATGGGATTCTTCCGTCCTAAGTGCAGGACTCTGCACTTGCCCTTGTTGAACCTCATCAAATTTCTTTTGGCCCAATCCTCTAAATTTGTCTAGGCCCCTCTGTATCCTATCCCTACCCTCCAATGTATCTACCACTCCTCCCAGTTTAGTGTCATCTGCAAACTTACTGAGGGTGCAGTCCATACCATCCTCTAGATCATTAATGAAGATACTGAACAAAACCAGCCCCAGGACCGACCCTTGGGGCACTCCGATTGATACCGGCTGCCAACTAGACATGGAGCCATTGATCACTACACGTTGAGCCTGACGATCCAGCCAGCTTTCTATCCACCTTATAGTCCATTCATCCCAGCCATACTACTTTAACTTGCTGGCAAGAATACCGTGTCATTGATTTCTGTTCTGCTTTTGGGAAAGAGCCAGATGAATTCACAACATAAGATGATGATGAAACACTTTCCATTCCAACAGTAACTAAGAAGCACATTAAACAGCAGCTACTGAAGTCAGACATTTTTAAAATCAGCAGCTCTGGGTAACTTGCCTCCAAGAGTTTTAAAAGAGCAAGCTGAGGAGCTTGCTGCACTCAACATGATTTTCAATAAGTCTTGGAATAGTGAAGAAGTTACAGAGGAAAGAAACCAAGCTACGGTTGTGCCAGTATCTAGAAAGGATACACAGGATGACTCAAGTAACTATAGGCCTCTCTGACTGACACTGAGCCTGGGCAAAATAATGGAGCAGCTGCTATGGGACTTGATTAATAAAGAATTAAAGGAGGGTAATGCCAATTAGACATGATTCATATAAAAAAGATCTGGTCAAACTAACTTGATTTTTTAAATTTAAAACTATGATATTATATTACCTCAGAATTTGGCACTGTTGCAACTGCTATTGGAATACTATATCCAGTTCTGGTGTCCACAATTCCAGGACGTTGAAAAATTTGGAGAGGTTAAATAGGTAAAGGCTCAAGGAGCTCAATTTATTTAACTCAGCCCTGGTCTACACTGGGTGTGGGGGGAAATCGATCTAAGTGAATAACGTAGCTGAAGTCAACATACTTAGATCTACCATTGGAACATCTTACCAATGGCTGTTGTTGAGTCTCTCTGGAAATTTTTAAATCAAGGCTGGATTGGTCTTATTCAAATCTGAATTAATGTAGGGATGTCCTATGTCCTGCAATATACAGGAGGTCAGTCCTAGATCACAATGGTCCCTTCCAGCCTTAAGACTATGAATCTATGAACCAAGCTCCAAAAACCTAAATTATTAAAAATGTGTAGGCTTGAGATGTAAGCACACAATACAAATATCGAACATAAGTTTACATGCATAGTTTTACTGATTGTAATTTTAAATATCCTTCAATGTGATGTAGTTCACTTTTAAATAAACGAAGTATAAAGCATTCAGGCTGAAAACCCCACCATGCAAAGATCCACACAAAGCCAATACATCAGTTTAGCCCTCAAAATAGAGTATGAGTGATAATTCAGTGGGGTACATGCCTTGCGTAAGCTGTCTACACAAAGCTGAATTTATCTTCAGTGAAGAGCATTTCATCTCAAAAGTAGCAAGCACACTTTTTCAAATGATGGCAGATTATTACAAAATGCAATAAAAATATGTTGTATATACATAACCTTGGAAAACCCACCCAGTAGATGATCTAACAAAATTAAGAGGCATCCATATTGGTGACAGCTTTTAGGTGCAAAAACTACTTCAGTGTATTATTCTGCTTGTTGCTCCTGTTTTCAGATGCTTTTGCATTAGGAGCATGGTTACATCTAAACCTTAATATTCTTGAAGGGTTATGTAGGTGTCACCAAAACAAACATACAAGTAACATTAGACTTTTGAGAATCAGTTTCCCTTCAGTTACTAATCCTTTCCTAATTACAGTAGAACCTGCTATTTGCCATGATGACTTAATTAACCAAATTAGCTGTTACATGAAAACACAGTAAAGCTCAGGGAAATGGTATAATACAACATACTCTGCTTGTTTGACTACTGTAATTTACTTTTATGGGCCTTCACAATGTACTGATAGTATATTTAGTAAATATAATGAAGTGACAGTAATAAGATTTCACTCCTATAGTTCTCATCTTTTAAACTTCACTGAAAAGTAAGGAGAGAACCATTTACTTGTGCTAATTATAATGTGTACATATTAGTATGGTTCTACTGCATAAGCAGGGTGCCCAAAGGCAAATATGGTCAAGGGAGTTCTAAAATGTGGCCCATATCTATTCGCTGTCAACAGCTCAGATATCCAATGTAGATAAGCAGCTGAAATTAAGATTAAGCACTGTATGTTGTGACTTGTAGTTTGACGATTACATGAGGGTGGCTGTTAATTTTTTGCTATTTTATTCAAATTGCATGGACCCTGCAACCAATGGGCACTAGAGGGTATCCCTGAACAAGAACAAGGACTGAACTCAAGAGTGGTCAGTAAAGTACTTTACCTGCTTCCTTCCTCCCACGTCCTCTTCCTTTTGCCTGGACTATTACAATTTCAGTTTCTTCCTCAGTCATTTCAGAGATTTTCTGCAGAAAAAGCTTTTCTAGAGCTTCTGCCATTAAGACTATGTCATCCCCTGGCTGGATTAACGATAGATAAAATAAATTAGGCCTGGCACACACTTTCGAAGCAAGGTTTGCATGAGATTGTAACCTAGAAAATTAATGCCACATTTAGGATTTCGCTCAGTCTTTTTCTCCCTTTAATATTGAGTTTAGTCATAACCAAGATTGAAAATGCAACAAAACCATTTCCGTACAGACATCATACATCTTTCACCCACCTATCCTATCCTGCACTCAAATACAGCGATCCCCAAACTTTGAGGATCACATCCCCTTACCCCGTGTCTTCCTCCCACCCCCCAGTACCTCCCTGAACCAGGGCTGGGAGTGGGGACGCGGCATGGGGGAGACACAGACAGCGATAAGGGGGACTCAGGGTGGGGCAGGAGCAGAGCTGCAGCTGGGCTGGGATGGGGGCCAGCATCCAGGCCCATGGTCGGGTGTGGCTCCACTCCAGGGCTTGCCCCCAGCCTCAGCCTGGGAATGGAGCTGGGGCCACCGGCCAAGGCTGGGGATGGGGCCAGGCACACATGTGGGGCTGGGAACTGGGGATGTAGCTAGGGGGCGGGGCAGAGCAGAGCTGGGGACAGTTAGGGGCTGGATTGCACTCCCTCCCTGCCCCCGTGGGGGCTGGCCCAGGCCCCGCCCTGCCCCCCCAGGCAGTCATCCACACCCCTTAAGGGAGCTCGCCCCACACTTTGGGGACCTCTGCTCTAATACTTCTGGATCCCAACCAAGTGGTTCCTCTAATGTTTCTTTTTTAAATGTTTACATTAGGTGTAGTAGTAGTGGTATTTATATTATGATTGTATCCAAAGGCCTATGGCCCTACAACACTGGATGCTGAACAGAAAAGAGAGATACATTCTCCTTGCACTGAAGGGCTTACATTCTAAAGACAGCACAAACAGATGATGGGTAGAGAGATGTGAATACAACGTACAGACAAATGAGTATGGTGAAGAACAGCTTTGTTGCTGCACTGTAATTTGTTTTTTCAACTGGAAACAGAAGTAGGGAGTGGGAAAAGAAAGGAAGTGGAATAATCCCAGTTTGTCACCTGCTAGTGGTATGATCAGCAGGCTGCATTTTGTAGGCATCATGGCAGGTGTGTGTTAAGGAGGGATCTGAAGGACAATATGGCAATGGCTCTTTGGATTTTATCAGGGAATTTTACCCACTCATAAGGGGAATTATGGGAGAAAGCATAAAGATGTTTAAGAAAGAAGCTGACTGGTGGGCAGCAAAGGCTGGGAATTCTGGCAGGGAGAAAGAAAGGGTCATTATAAAAAAGGAAGCCAGTTGCGAACCAGCTGAGTGGTGAACAACGGAGAGTCTAACAGAGGAAGTTTGACTGGCAGTTCACCTGGGGAGAGCCCACTGAGGATTTCATCTTGCAGACTTCTCTAGGTAGTTACTGCAACAGCTAAGGAAACTCTTAGAAAGGAGGTAATATGGATGGTGAGTGATCAGCTGTCGTGACCTGCACAGGATGTGCCATGTTTATCTTTCTTCCACAGGACAGAAGCGACTTTGGCTGTACAAAGTGCAAGCTGGTCTCCATACTGAAAGAGAAGGTTTAATGACTGGAGAAACAAGTATCAACACTGCACTGCACAAGAGAAAAAGATTTCCTGGACAGAGGTCAGGATATGCTTCTGCGGGCACAACATTCTGAAGAATCAGAGCAGGCTGCACAGTGGAGACAGAAGGACGGTGAAGAAAATTGGCAGCATGTGACCTCCAGAAGAAGAAAGAGGAGCATCCATGTACCAGCAATGCAGCTACAGGTGAGCAACCGTTTTCATGTTCTCTCCACTGGTTCTAATGCAGAGAGTGGACTAGATGATACATCCAAGGGAAGGGAGCAGAAGGAGACTCCACAGATTAGAAGGCATGAGATGCACTGTCCTACGGATGGAGGTTCCACAACCACCACTCCCGAGAGAAGGAGGTGGGTGGTGGTGGTTGGGGACTTCCTCCTAAGGGGGACGGAGTCATCTATCTGCCGTCCCGACCGGGAAAACCAAAGAGTGTGCTGCTTCCCAGGAGCTAGGATTCATGATGTGACAGAGAGACTGCCGACACTCATCAAGCCCTCGGATCACTACCCCTTCCTGCTTCTCCACGTGGGCACCAATGATACTACCAAGAATGACCTTGAGCAGATCACTGCAGACTACATGGCTCTGGGAAGAAGCATAAAGGAATTTGAGATGCAAGTGGTGTTCTCGTCCATCCTCCCTGTGGAAGGAAAAGGCCCATATAGAGATTGTTGAATCGTAGAAGTCAACGAATGGCTACGCAGGTGGTGTCAGAGAGGCGGCTTTGGATTCTTTGACTATGGGATGGTGTTCCAAGAAAAAGGATTGCTAGGCAGACATGGGCTCCACCTAATGAAGAGAGGGAACAGCATCTTCGCAAGCAGGCTGGCTAACCTAGTGAGGAGGGCTTTAAACTAGGTTCACCGGGGGAAGGAGACCAAAGCCCTGAGATAAGTGGGGAAATAGGATACCGGGAGGAAGCACGAGCAGGAGAGTGCAAGAGGGGAGGACTCCTGCCTCAAACTGAGAAAGCAGGACAATCAGCGATTTATCATAAGTGCCTATACACAAATGCAAGAAACCTGGGAAACAAGCAGGGAGAACTGGAAGTCCTGGCACAGTCAAGGAACTATGATGTGATTGGAATAACAGAGACTTGGTGGGATAACTCACATGACTGGAGTACTGTCATGGATAGATATAAACTGTTCAGGAAGGACAGGCAGGGCAGAAAAGGTGGGAGAGTTGCTTTGTATGTAAGAGAGCAGTATGACTGCTCAGAGCTCCGGTATGAAACTGCAGAAAAACCGGAGAGTCTCTGGATTAAGTTTAGAAGTGTGAGCAACAAGGGTGATGTCGTGAAGGTAATCTGCTATAGACCACCAGACCAGGGGGATGAGGTGGACGAGGCTTTCTTCCGGCAACTAACAGAAGTTACTAGATCACAGGCCCTGGTTCTCATGGGGGACTTCAATCACCCCGATATCTGCTGGGAGAGCAATACACCAGTGCACAGACAATCCAGGAAGCTTTTGGAAAGTGTAGGAGAATTTCCTGGTGCAAGTATTGGAGGAACCAACTAGGGGCAGAGCTCTTCTTGACCTGCTGCTCACAAACAGGGAAGAATTTGTAGGGGAAGCAAAGTGGATGGGAACCTGGGAGGCAGTGACCATGAGATGGTCGAGTTCAGGATCCTGACACAAGGAAGGAAGAAGAACAGCAGAATAAGGACCATGGACTTCAGAAAAGCAGACTGACTCCCTCAGGGAACTGATAGGCAGGATCCCCTGGGAGAACAACATGAGGAGGAAAGGAGTCCAGGAGAGCTGGCTGTATTTTAAAGAATCCTTATTGAGGTTGCAGGAACAAACCATCCCGATGTGTAGAAAGAACAGTAAATATGGCAGGCGACCAGCTTGGCTTAAAAGTGAAATCCTTGCTGATCTTAAACACAAAAAAGAAGCTTACAAGAAGTGGAAGATTGGACAAATGACCAGGGAGAAGTATAAAAATATTGCTCAGGCATGCAGGAGTGAAATCAGGAAGGCCAAATCACACTTGTAGTTGCAGCTAGCAAGAGATGTTAAGAATAACAAGAAGGGTTTCTACAGGTACGTTAGCAACAAGGTGGTGGTCAAGGAAAGTGTGGGCCCCTTACTGAATGGGGGAGGCAATCTAGTGACAGAGTATGTGGAAAAAGCTAATGTACTTAATGCTTTTTTTGCCTCGGTCTTCACAAACAAGGTCAGCTCCCAGACTGCTGGACTGGGCAGCACAGTATGGGGAGAAGGTGACCAGCCCTCTGTGGAGAAAGAAGTGGTTCACGACTATTTAGAAAAGCTGGATGAGCACAAATCCATGGGGCCGGATGCGCTGCATCCGAGGGTGCTAAAGGAGTTGGCGGATGTGATTGCAGAGCCACTGGCCATTAACTTTGAAAACTCATGGTGATCAGGGGAGGTCCTGGATGACTGGAAAAAGGCTAATGTAGTGCCCATCTTTAAAAAAGGAGGAGGAGGAGGATCCGGGGAACTACAGGCCAGTCAGCCTCACCTCAGTCCATGGAAAAATCATGGAGCAGGTCCTCAAGGAATCAATTATGAAACACTTAGAGGAGAGGAAAGTGATCAGGAACAGTCAGCATGGATTCACCAAGGGGAAGTCGTGCCTGACTAACCTAATTGCCTTCTATAATGAGATAACTGGCTATGTGGATGAGGGAAAAGCAGTGGACGGGTTATTCCTTGACTTTAGCAAAGTTTTTGACACTGTCTCCCACAGTATTCTTGCCAGCAAATTAAAGAAGTATGGGCTGGATGAATGGACTATAAGGTGGATAGAAAGCTGGCTAGATCGTCGGGCTCAACGGGTAGTGATCAATAGCTCCAGGTCTAGCTGGCAGCCAGTATCAAGTGGAGTGCCCCAAGGGTCGGTCCTGGGGCCAGTTTTGTTCAATATCTTCATTAATGATCTGGAGGATGGCATGGATTGCACCCTCAATAAGTCTGGAGAGGACACTAAACTGGGAGGACTGGTAGATATGCTGGAAGGTAAGGACAGGATACAGAGGGAGCTAGACAAATCAGAGGACTGGGCCAAAAGAAATTTGATGAGGTTCAACAAGGACAAGTGTAGAGTCCTGCACTTAGGACGGAAGAATCCCATGCACTGCTCCAGACTAGGGACAGAGTGGCTAGGCAGCAGTTCTGCAGAAAAGGATCTAGGGGTTACAGTAAACGAAAACCTGGATATGAGTCAACAGTGTGCTCTTGTTGCCAAAAAAATTGGAAAGAGTCCAGCGGAGGGCAACAAAAATGATTAGGGGGCTGAAGCATATGACTTATGAGGAGAGGCTGAGGGAACTGGGATTGTTTAGTCTGCAGAAGAGAAGAATGAAGGGGGATTTGATAGCTGCTTTCAACTACCTGAAAGGGGGTTCCAAAGAGGATGGATCTAGACTGTTCTCAGTGGTACCAGATGACAGAACAAGGAGTAATGGTCTCAAGTTGCAGAGGGGATATTAGGAAAACTTTTTCACTAGGAGGGTGGTGAAGCACTGGAATGGGTTACTAGGGAGGTGATGGAATCTCCTTCCTTAGATGTTTTTAAGTTCAGGCTTGACAAAGCCTTGGCTGGGATGATTTAGATGGGGATTGGTCCTGCTTTGAACAGGGAGTTGGACTAGATGACCTCCTGAGGTCCCTTCCAACCCTGATATTCTATGAATATGCTGATAATATTACTAGATGAGTTTGGTATGGATGGGGCTAAGTTAGGAACATCCTTAAAGATGAAGACAAGAAACCTGTATGTGATGCACAGGTGAAGGTGGTGTCAATGTGAGGAATCAACAAGAGCTGATATGGTCAGAGCAATAAGCCAAGATGATCATTTTAGCAGCAGCTCCTCATGGAAGCAGGCAGCAGCAGTTAAGGGCAGAAGATGCAGTTGTCAAGACACGAATGATGAGGGCTTGGGTGAAAGTTTTGGCTGTGTGGACAGAGGTCATATTTTAAAGATGTGCAAGAAAACAGTAATATATAAAAAAAGAACTGAATTCATGGGTGGAGGGTATAATAGGCCAGGGAAGCTCTGCATGCCAGCCCGGGCTGCCGGACTCCCGGTTGCAGGGTTTGGCAGCGAAGTTTTTGCTTTATTATGCCCCATGCAGGTTCCAAGGCGCCTGAGGAGGCACATACCACCTCCTCAGCTGCTCTGGAACTTGCATGGGGCATATCAGACGCTTTTCCCCTGGGCGGGTTGGGTCTGGGGAGGGGGAAGCACGGCACAGCTTTGGCCAACCCAAGGCTTTGTGGGGCGGGGGAGAGAAGAGGGTCTCCACCCACCACCCAAGGCTTTGGGGGGGGGGGGAGGAGGAGGAGGGGAGCCTCCACCCACCACCCATGACTGAATGTGTGGGTCCAGTGACAGGGCAGAGTCAAAAACTTACACCCAGGTTATGGGCCTGAATGCCTGGGAGGAAGGGGAATGTGGAGGGCTTGAAAGGAAAGATCAAGAACTGAGTTTTGGCCATGTTAAGGTTAAGATGATGATTGGACTTCCATGAAGAGATGTCAGAAAAACAGGTTGAGATACTAGACTGGATAAAAAGAGATAATATATCAGTGGAGAGGTAAGTTTGTGAGTCATGAGCATAAAGATCATAACTAAAACCATGTTTGCAGATAGAATGCCTAGAGTGTTGAGGGAGAAAAAGAGAAAGCCCTAGGAGGAAGCCTTGAGGGACAACAGCAGAAGAAAATATGAACGAGCAGTCTGAGGAAAAAAGAACCATGAGAAGACAGAATCATGAAAAGCCAACAAAGGGGAAAATTTCAAGAGGTAAGGCGTGGTTGATGGTGTCTAAAGCTGCCGAGAGGGCAAGGAGGATAAAGAAAGTACAGAAACTGAGTTTTGGCCATGGAAAGGTCATTAGAGACTTTACTGTGCATTTCAGTGAGTGCAGAGGGCAGAAGCCAGTTTGGAGGGTCAACAACAGAACTGGAAGAAAAACTCCAAACAGCAGTTGCAGATAGAATGTTTAATGAGTTTGGAGATGAAAGTGAGAAGAGAGATTGGACCATGGTCTGAGGGGGAAGATAGGGAGGCCTAAACATGCTTGCATTGTAAGGGAAAAGGAATGTGATGAAAGAGAGGATGATAAGAGTGAGAAAAGGGTGAGAGCAGATGTAAGGGAGGTTAGAAGACAAGAGCGGATGGGGCACTTGGGCAGGAAGAGGAGAGGAGGCAGGAAGTCTTGGTGCCAATGATGGGGGAGGAGGAGGAGAGTGTACTAAGGGCAAGAGGAGGAAGAGAAGTATAGTGTAGTGGGAGGATCACACTAGATCTTTGAACAAATGAACAAAATCCTCTGGGGGTCACACAGCTTCTTCGCTGCCTATGGAACCTACAAGTTAATAACTCACTCTAAGGAAGCGTCTCTTAACACTTAGTCCCAGATCCCGTTCACAGCTCCTTGTTCTTAAGACTATTACCTTCTCCAACAGTTTGGTGGCCTCCATCTTCTCTCTACCACATAGTTTCACAACTCAGCCATATCCCCTATTTCAGTTTTAGAAGCATAAATCAATTCTTTTCCCAACCTATCCTCAATTATAAACACCCCACTCCCTGCCACCCTAGAGATCTTTTCTGCTCTCTGTATCTTTTTCAATTCCTTGATAGCCCCCCTGTAAAATGGTATGCAGAACAGTGCACACTGTGCAAGGGGGAATCGCATAGCGCTACAGTAAGAACACAACTGGGCCCAAAGGATCCATTGTAGCATTCCACTTCTCACCTCCTTCCTACCACCAAGCATGTTGCCTCACCCTCCAGCAGTCTCCGGCCTCTTAACCATAGATATTTAAATGCCAATATCCACTATTAACTCATCTGAGAGAATATCAGGAAGATAGGTCTGTCTTGTCTTTTCATTGCATAAAGGCAAGAGGGGCCTAAAAGGCTATCAAATTATTAGTATCCACAGTTCTCAAGAAACTAACTGTTAATCTGGATTCAGTTACATTTAAGGATTGTTATAATAAGTAACATCTGAACCAATCACATGCAGTTCTGAAGTGGTGCAATGATTACAGTACATTCGTTTGGCAGGCCCAAATTCATAAAGTCGTATACCTTATTGTAGATGTAACAATTTGTAAACATTGTATTAAAGTCCTGGATACATTCTTGAGCATTCCAGTAGTAGTTATTCTCCAAACGTTTCCTTATTGTTCCCATGTCCATAGGAGTTTTAATAATCTTATAATAATCCTGTGGAAATCAGAGAGAGAAATATCAGTTTAGAACCTGGAAAAATCCAACAACGCTGATACATAAAGTGCATATTTACAGGTACTATTATAGGATAAATGCAAAGCTTTGATAAGCTTTTTCATGCCTCTTGCTTCTAATCACTGAACTTTACTGATTACTCTAACCCAGGGATGCTCAACCTATGACCCACGGGCCATACACAGCTCACTAGATTTCATAAGGCCCGTGGCCTGCTTCAACACAATATACTAACAGCTGATTCATCAGCGTTTTGTCGTCATATTTACATCATTTTCGTTTAAACAAGGATGTTTAATCTGTTTGGCCCACACAAGGTTGTGTGTAGGTTTATGTGGCCCTCCTGTGTTATAAGGTTAGGCACCACTGCTCTGGTGGAGACACTGGTGGAGTCTCCTTCCTTGGAGGTTTTTAAGGCCCGGCTTGACAAAGCCCTGGCTGGGATGATTTAGCTGGGAATTGGTCCTGCTTTGAGCAGGGGGTTGGACTAGATGACCTCTTGAGGTCCCTTCCAACTCTGATATTCTATGATTCTATGATTAACCAAACCTGTGGGGAGCTTTCAAATGAAAGCTATACTCAGAACTCCTATCACAAAGACTTCTTGCCTCAGCCACCATCAATCACTTTACAGTAACTTAGGCCGGGTCAACACTACAAAGTTAGGCTGATGTAAATCATCTTGGGTTGCTCTATTTGTGCATAAAATGGTATTTGGCGAACGTAAGTGCCCCATTGCGGTGATGCAGTAAAACCACCTCCCTAAATTGCACTGAGCCATGGTCGATCTACTGAGGTTGACAGTGAGTGTAGATGCTGCATGACATATGTCATAGACTTTAAGGTCAGAGGGGATGATCATGATCATCTAGTCTGATCTCCTGCACATTGCAGGCCACAGTACCTTACCCATCCACTCCTGAAATAAACCCCATAACTCTGGCTGAGTTACTGAAGTTCTCATATCATGGTTTTAAGATTTCAAGTTACAGAGAATTCGCCATTTACACTAGTTTAAACCCGTAAGTGACCCGTGCAGCAGAGGAAGGCGAAAACTCCTGGGGTCTCTGCCTGTGGAAAAATTCCTTCCTGACCCCAAATATGAGCATGAACGGCCAGGCAGATACCTGGGAAAGAATTCTCTGTAGAAGCTCAGAGCCCTCCTCATCTAATGTCCCATCTCCAGCCGCTGGGGATTTTTGCTTCTGGCAGTCGCAGATGGGCCACATGCCACTGGAGGCAGTCCCATCATCCCATCCCCTCCATAAACTTATCAAGCTCAGTCTTGAAGTCAGTTAGGATTTTGCCCCCACTGCTTCCCTTGGAAGGCTTTTCCAGAATTTCACTCCTATATGGTTAGGGTTAGAAACCTTCGCCTAATTTCAAGCTTAAACTTGCTGATGGCCAGTTTACATCCATTCGTTTTTGTGTCCACATTGGTGCTAAAATAACTCCCCTCCCCTCTGGTATTTATCCCTCGGACGTATTTATAGAGAGCAATCATATCTCCCCTCAGCCTTCTTTTGCTTAGGCTAAACAAAGCAAGCTCTTTGAGTCTCCTCTCATAAGTAGATTTTCGATCCTCCAGCAGTTGTCACACAATGACCAACAGTGATTGCTCTTGGTGACATTTGTGAACTCCACTGCCCAAGCATCAAGATCAGAAGACACTCCCTTACCCGTTAAAATCTCCACATATTTTTTAAATGCCAGAGATCCTAGAAATCCGTTTGCCACCGAAAAACGTGGAATTTGCATTTTTACGGAGAATCTTTAGTTTTCACATTTCTAAAAACATATACTATGGAACTCCGATTATCCAATCTAATTGGGATTGGGGCCAGAGTAACGGAATTTTTGATTATCCAATCAGCAGAATAGGCGGGGCTCGGGTTGCCAGCTCTATTCGGCGGGGTTTGGTGTATCAGCCCAAAAATTATAAATATATCAATAAAACATTGTGTTCAACTGATATCTATATATATTATGGCTAGGGAAACTAAAGTTCAGCATTTCATTTTAATTACAGAAAAACTACAGGGCTTTGGAGCTGTGCTCCGGCTCCGCTCCAGCTCCAGGCAAAAACCTGCAGCTCCACTGCTCCGGGCTCCGCTCCAAAGCCCTGGATTTTTATGTTTTTATCATTGGATAATTTTGAGTTATCACAGAAAACTAGGATTCCTGCTGATAGCCCACCTCAGTAAGCACATCTAGAAGCTCTCCTTTGTTGTGTGCAACTGCCCAACCAACCATGCCGGCTCTGTATACTAGATACTTTCCTGCTTGGAGTAGACAGGAGGTATTGGATCTACTGGGCCTGAGGGGAAAAGAGGCTGTACAGGCACAGCTGTGGACCAGCCACGAAATGACTGCACAGGTGATGCAGATGAAGGAGTACAACAGGGATCAGCAGCAGCAGTGCCGGGTGAAACTGAAGGTATCGTGGAGGGCGTACCACAAGGCCAGACCAGTTGCCTTTACATCAAGCTGCATGACATACTTGGCAGAGACCCCACCAGCCACCTGGATACCTCTGAGGAGCCCAAGGCAGAGAACCCTGCCTTAAACAGCAAGGAGGAGAAGTACTGGGAGGAGAGGGGTCCAGCTATGTCACAAACCAGGACCAGTTTAAGACTCTACCTCAGTTTAGCCAGTGTCACCAGCTGAGCATGAATGAGCCCAATCCAGGGTAAGGAACTTCCGGTAAGCGTGTGCATACATTTTTCCTTACAATATGTAAATGTAAAGATGATGCCTGGACCAACCCTGAGATAGCAGGAGAAAGGTATTGACTTTCCATTGTTTTACTCGTTCAAGAGGAGGTAGTGGTACAGCCAACAGAGGTAGAGTTATTTGCTTTTCGTTCCCTGGCAGAGTTAGGCGCAGGGTAGGAGCCCATGCAGGAGCAGTTTATGTCCATAAGGACATATCTTTTGTATCCTCCTGAGAGGCCTCATGATGGTACTCTGCAATCCTCTCCTAAAAAGATTTAGGGATGACAGCTTTATTTCTTCCTCTCATGGCACTCCGTGATGGCTGCAACAGTGCCTTCTGAAGTCAACGAGATAGCGGCATATGGGCTTGGGCAGTTTTGGGATGCCAGCAGCAGCTGTGCTCTCTGTGCCCATTTTACCCTAAGGTTGACTGCGCGCTGTGTGAAGAAGTACTTATTTTTGTTTGTTTTAAACCTCCTGCCTATTAATTTCATTGGGTGCCCCCTGGCTCTTGTGTTAAGTAAAGGAATAAACAACTCTTCCATATTCCCTTTCTCCACACTATTCATGATTTTATAAACCTCTACCATATCCCCCCTTAGTAATCTCTTTTCCAAGCTGAAAAGTCTCAGTCTTTTTAATCTCTCCTCACATGGAAGCTCTTCCATAACCTTAATCATTTTTGTTGTCCTTTTCTGTACCTTTTCCAATACTAAGCATCTTTTTTGAGATGGGGCAACCAACTCACATGCAGTATTCAAGGTGTGGGTGCACCATGGATTTATATAGTGACAATGATATTTTCTATCGCTTTCTTAATAGTTCCTAACATTGTTAGCTTTTTTTGACTGCAGATGCATATTGAGCGGCATTTTCAGAGAACTCTACACGACTCCAAGATCTCTTTCCAGAGTGGTAACAGCTAATTTAGAACTTATCGTTTTGTATGTATAATTGGGATTGTGTTTTTCAGTGTGCATTATTTTGCAATTTATCAACCATTTTCTTGCATAGTCACCCAGTTTTCTGAGATCCCCTTCTAACTCTTCACAGTCTGTTTTGCACTTAACTATCTTGAGTAATTTTGTATTGTCTGCAAATTTTGCCAACTCACTGTTCATCCCTTTTTCCAGAACATTTATGAATCTGATGAACAGCACTGTTCTCAGTACCGTTTCCTGGAGGATACCACTATTTACCTCTCTCCATTCTGAGAAGTGACCATTTATTCCTACCCTTTGTTTCCTGTCTTTTAACCAGACCTTGATCCATGAAAGGACCTTTCCTCTTATCCCATGATGGCTTACTTTGCTCAGGGACCATGTCAAAGGCTTTCTGAAAGTCTAAATACAGTATATCCACTGGATTATCCTTGTCACGTGCTTGTTGTCTCCCTCAAAGAATCTAATAGGTTGGTGAGGCATGATTTCCCTTTACAAAAGCAGTGTTGACTCTTCCCCTATACGTCTGATAATTCTGTTTTTTGCTATAGTTTCATCCAATTTGCCTGCTACTGAAAGTTAGGCTTATTGGCCTATAATTGCTAGGATCACATCTGGAGTTTTTTTTTTTTTTTAAATTGGTGTCACAATTTATCCTCTAAGCATCTGGTACAGAAGCTGATCTAAATGACAGGGTAGTTTTGCAATTTCATATCTGAATTCCTTCAGAACTCTTGGGTGAATACCATCTGGTCCTGGTGACTTATTAGTTTAATTTATCAATTTGTTCAAAAATCTCCTCTACTGACAACTCAATCTGTGACAGTTCCTCAGATCTGTCACCTAAGAAGAGTGGCTCAGTTATGAGAAACTCCCTCATATCCTCTGCAAAGACTGATGCAAAGATTTGTTTAGTTTCTCCACAATGGCCTAATCTTTTTTGAATGCCCCGTTAGCATGTTGATCGTCCGGCGAACCCACTGATTGTTTGGCAAGTTTCCTGCTTCTAATGGATGTACTTTAAAAAAAAAAAATTGCTGTTTTTAAGACTTTGGTTAGTTGGTCTTCAAATTCTTTTTTGGCCTGCCTAATTATATTTTTACACTTGACTTGCCACAATTTATGCTCCTTTCCATTTTCCTCAGTAAGCCTTAACTTCCACTTTTTAAAGGATGCCTTTTTGCCTCTCACCGCTTCTTTTACTTTGTTGTTTAGCCATGGTGGCACTTTTTTGGTCCTTTTACAATGTTTTTAATTTGGGGTATACATTTGAGCCTCTATTATGGTGTTTAAAAAAAATTCCATGCAGCTTGCAGGCATTTCACTTTTGACTGTGCCTTTTAATTTCCTTTTTAACTAGCTTCCTAATTTATGTATAGTTCACCTTTCTGAAGTTAAATGCTACTATGGTGGGGCTTCTTTGCTGTCCTCCCTCCCCCGCCCCCCGGATGTTAAATTTAATTATATTATGGTTGCAATTACCAAGCAATTCAGCTATATTCACCTCTTGGAACAGAATCTGTGCTCTGCTTAGGACTAAATCAAGAACTGCCTTTCCCCTTGTGGGTTCCAGGACTAGCTGTTCCAAGGAGGAGTTATTGAATGGTGTCTAGAGACTTTATCTTCACATACCATCCTTAGGTGACATGTATCCATTAATATGGGGATAGTTGAAATCCTGCATTATTATTGAGATTTCTATTTTTTACAGCCTCTCTAATCCCCGAGCATTTCACAATCACCATCTTGGTCAGGTGGTTGGTAATATATTTCTACTGCTATATTCACATGGTGTTCTCTCCAGAAGAGCTCTCAATGGCTTCCCCAACCATTCTGTGGTCTTTTAGTATAGGCAGATGGCATATTTAATACCCTTCGTCCCGCCCTGCCTATGAAGATGTTATGTGAGCCATGGGACTCTGGCAGACAGTGAAGGAGTGACCATGGAGACATAAGAGGCTTCAAAATGTCTGTAAGCCAATTAAGTATGTTTACATTTAAAAATCTTCCGTTATAAAATTACTGAACATTACTGAACAGCACTGGAGGCCACAACAAACATAGCTGCAGGCAGCCTGTAGGCTTATGAGTACCAAGGCACTCCACTAAGGCCATGAGTATTTTAGCTTCCATCAAGGTCTATGCTAACTAATACAAAATAGCACAAATGAAGCAAGTGACTACACAGAACACAGAACAGTATTCTGAGTAGCAGGGAAGAGTGAAGTCCAAGGTGGCAAATACCTTGGCTCATCTTCTTAATGATTCTTCCTGCTTGACAGCCAGGGAGATGAACTAACTAGTGTGGACTGGGGGACAGGAGGGAATAGTATCCTAACATATTAAACAACTCAAAATATTTATTCCTAATGCATTTTCTGTCTATAAACCAGAAGGGATATTATTCCTAATTATAAATACCCTCGCCTCCACAAAATTTGAAGACTGGCTGAATCATTGAGAGTGTACCCCTGCTGGTGTCCATCTCCAAAAACCACTGATTCGGTGATTTCAGTAGGAGGGAGAAAATACCCAAGATACAAAGGACTTCATATTCTTCATAGACATTGTGGCATTACGCCCCATATACTTCATAGAGATACTGTTATATAGGATATGATTATGGCATACCTATAATGTATTTTATACAAGGTAAGACATGTGAGATATCATTGGAAAGGTTATGATTCAGTGAATAGGATTATCCTATTCGTATGCATGTATCATTTTGGTATCTAAAGTTAGGAATACTGTCTATGCATCAATTACAAATGTGTTTACACCTGGGGAATGCCCACTAAGCAGAATGCAATCAGTTTAGATGTCTCACTGGGAAGAGCCATTAGGGAGAACAATAGGTCTTAGAAAATGCTGATCACCCACTGAGAAGCCTTCCAGGGGACGATGCAAACAGACTCTGAGTTATGGCTGCAGGGACCTGTGACCAAGTCACCTGGTACTGAACTCCATAATAATACTAGTGCTTTTCCACTGACCGGTTTTGAGGATCAAACTGGTCGTCAAAGGATTCCTGACATATGCAAAAGCTATTTAAAGCAGGGGAGTGACATCATTGTGCTTCGTTCTTCTTTGATTCCCTGTCCAAGAAAGAGGACTACTGGAAACACCTGAGAACAAGACTGGACTAGGGGAGAAGGGCTGAGCCCAGGCTAGAGAGTGTCTGGCCTGTGAAAGGAATATCTGGAGTTTTAAGCTGCAAGCAAGTGCAGCTTACCTTCAAGAATCTCGGCATCTGCCTAAAACAACATTTTAGGTGAGAATTTGCTACTTATAACCAGTTTCTTTGGTTTATTAAGCTTAGATTGTGTGTTTGTTTTATTTGCTAGGTAATCTGCTTTGAACGGTTTGCTAGCCCTTATAATCACTTAAAATCTATCTTTTGTAGTTAATAAACTTGTTTTGTCTAAAACCAGTGTGTGGGGAAATCATAATTTGGGGCAAAAAGCTGTGTATATCCCTCTCCACATTGAGTGAGGGGGCGAATTTCATGAGCTTACACTGTACAGTTCTCTGTGCCGCGCAAGACGGTACAATTGTGTGGTTACCCTCTTGAGGGGGGTGTGCACTTGAGTACTGAGCAATTCCTTAGCTGTGCCTTCCCATACACAGTTGATCTCAGCATCTGTGTGCACAGCTGAGGCTGGGTGTGTCCCTACCTGTATGTGTGCTGGTCAAGTGCAGTCTGAAGCCTGAGGGAGGGCTTGGCTGGCTTGCCTTACCAATACAGTGTAAACGGAGCCCAGGCTGGAGGGTCAGGCAGACTCAGTGGTACCCCAGTTCCAGGCAGCACCCCAAAGTGGGGGGAACCTGTCACAGACATGTAATGTGTAATCTAAGAAGCAGCAGCAGATTTCTCAATCAGTACTTACAGGGAGGTTTAGCTTGACAGCGTCCACAGGATGATGGAAAGGCCACGCAAACTGGTGTTTCCATAGTGTCTTGAGCACCACTTTGAGTAGATACTGCAGTTGGTTGGTCTGTCGTTTGGGCTTGTTAGGGTTGGAGGTCTCTGGTGGAGGGGGGTTAGTGCCTACAATACTGCCTTGTTGGGGTTGGGTCTGTGCCTGTGTTGTAGACATTTGTGTAGTTTCTAGTCCATCCCCCATTACTGGTAAATTTCTCAGTCTTGTCCCAGGGCCGCTCTCCACAGACATGCTATTGATCCCATCGCATTCCTCACCAGGCACTCTGTAAGACAAATGCAACAGTATTAACTGCAGGTCAGTTAAAACTGACAGTTTTCATTAGTAACTACATATTGCTTAAGTACAAACCAGGAAATCACTGTATACTTCAAATTTACTGAGAATACTGGATATACTTCCAACAGCCTGCAACCTTCGCAGGATAGTTCAGTAAAAGCCTTCTGTTGTTCAGTAGCATGTATTAGCCAAATGATTAGACATATTCCTAGATCCCAAGGCTGAAAAGGATATCCCGGGTAAGTCAGTTGACTCTAGTTCCCCTCTTTTCGCACCTAGCCATTTTCTTCTGTCTCCTTACAGTATATATCTTTTATTTTTGTATTTGCCCATGTTAGAGTAAGTTTTTTCAACAAGGAGCCCAGAAAGGAATAGAATACCTCAATATGATTAGTCTTATTAATGCTGTGTAGAGAAGAATCGCCTCCTCCCTGGTATCACAAATGAGAACCAAATTAGCATGGCATTGTTAGCTGCGACATAGTTAATGTTTCATTGCCTTTGCCACTTAAAGCCTTCCATTTTCTCCGAAGAGCAAGAACCTTAATTATCAGATTTAAGCCCCTCACTATAAGAGTTCTTCTAATGTCTGAGACAAGGCTGTGTTGGGTCAGGGTTAGCTAACACGTTACTTAACTGCAACCAACCACAATGTTTACTGAAGTGTAGATGCTGATTAACACCTTTATATCTCAACAAGTTATACTGAAAATGTTATGGTTAGGTAGGAAGTAGCTAACATGTCAGCTAATCCAAATATAACTCAAACTTTTCCTAATTTAGGCAAACCATATGAGACTCATAGCTAACAATTTTTATGAAGTGTTTCAATCATATTATTCAGCAGTGACTAATCACTGGAATCTGCTTCAGTGTGTCTTCTTTGCTAATTCTTATAGTTTAACATTAAGAAACACTGATAGTTCAAACTTGAGACGAGATATACAGAAATATTGATTAGAGCAGATATTGATATCAGACTACTTTTATCTCATCAAAATATGAGTCTCTCCAAATGTAAGTTTCTCTCATTATTCACCAAAACTGCTTTCATGTAACACCAAAGGAAGCTGACAAAGAAAGCACTGGTCTTAAACAACTGTATTACATCCCAACCAGTTATGTGTTTAATCTGTTGGACTAGAAGTACTGACCTGTTCCTAGAGCGCCTCTCCTACCTATCTAGAACCTTGGAAAGCAACACCAGCCTATACCGCCACATCTCTCAGATGCACAAAGCAGTGTTGGCATCTCTTCCCTGAACCACTCATGCTAGATCAAAATCCAGCTATAGCAAGATGTTACAACAAAGTGTCACCTGACCATGCTATTGGGTCTCTTCTACGTGCAGTCAAGCACCTCACCCAACACCAGGCCACGGACAGGGGTGAAAGTAGGCCAGTACGGCATACCGGTAAGAAGCCCGTACACAGTCCAAGTTAAAGCGCAGCCGCAACAAAGCATTAAATTGCTCCTGAGAGTCCTTAAAGTGCTACTGCGGTGGCGACCGGAGCCCCAGGCCCTTTTAAATCGCCGCTGGAGCCCCAGGTGGTGCGTGCAGGCAAGGCAGTGCAGATGGGCTGGCTAGGGGAGACGAACCTCCAGTCCCACCCCTTCCACTCGAGGCCTGGAGTAAGTGTTTCATATTACTTTCATCCCTGACCATGGAGAACAGTAACGACAGGGTGGGTGAGGTAGTATCTTTTATTGGACCGATTTCCGTTGGTGAAAGAGACAAGCTTTTGTCTCACAGAGCTCTTGCTCAATTCTGGGAAAGGAACTCAATGTCACAACTAAATGCAAGGTAGAACAGACAAGCATAAGAGAGTTAACACACATTGCAAGAGACCACTGAAGGTGAAATGGACAGTTAAAAACTTTGCAGTCATAGGATAAAGGCAGGTGAGTGGGTTACAAATTGTTGTAATGAGCCATAAATTCAGTGTCTTTATTAAATCCATGATTTTTAGGGTCTAATAAAGTTATGAATTTAACTATCAAAAGACAAGCTTGGGAGCTATTATGCAGGTTTCCTTTGAAAAAAAGGACTAAGATACCAGATATGGAGTGACCATTTTATGAAAAGTGTTCACCCACAGGCATTTTTGTTTCATCATTTTTCTGTGCGAGTTCTTTTGAGAATGTAGTGATGATTAGTTTGTTTCACCCACATAGATACTGGGGCATTTAGTGCACTGGATGAGGTACACCACATGAAAACATGTGTAGAACCCATGGATCTTGAAAGGTGTGTTGTGAGGGGTACTGATCATTGTAGTAGCGGAGGTATGTCTACAGGTTTTGCATCTGTTACAACAGGGTCTGGTGCCACTGAGTTAGTGCGTCCTGTTCTGAGGGTAGCTTGCTTTTGATTTGCTTGAAGGAGTTGGGGGGGGTTGTATGAAAGCTAGAAGAGGGAATTTAGGAAAGATTTATTTCAAGATGTGGTCCACATCAAGTATGTTGTTTAATGATACCCCCTACAGACTGCAGTGTGGGGTGGTAGTGACAAGTAGGGGAGTGCAGTGTCGTCGTCCCCCAACCCCGTACTGAAGCAAGTCCTTTTAGGGTAATTGGGCAGCCCATTCCATGATGTGATCTACTTCTCTGGTGGAGTGTACTTGTTTGGTGAACATGATTTTAAGTGTGTTACGGTGTGTATCCCAGACTTTCTCCTAGAAACATTCTATGGTAGTTGAGTGCCTGGCTGTAGATAACATTTTTGGGGTGGTTACTGGATCCGTGAAGGTAAGTGTAGTAATCTGTGAGTTTCTTGTATATAGTTATCTTCAGCTGATCGTGGAGTCTAGGAAGTTGATACTGGTGTGAGAGTTTTAGCTCTGGTCTACGCTACAGAGTTAGGTCGACATAAGCTGCCTTTCGTCTTCCTAATAATGTCAATATCTACACTGCAAGATCGCTCCCGCTAACTTATCCCACCTGCTACATCAACTTAGCTCCAACTCCGTGAGAGGTGTAGTGCTTAAGTCAATGTAGTTAGGTCGACGTAACGGCAGTATAGACAATGCATTCCTTACATCAACTTAACTGGCCTCCAGGAGGTGTCTCACAATGCTCCATTGGGACCACTCTGGTCACAGTCTTCAACTCCTCCGCCCAGTGGTCAGGTATGCAGGAAAAAGCCCCTCCCCTATTAAAGGACCACTAATTTTGAATTTCCATTTCCTGTTTGGTTGGTGTGGAGAGCTTGCCTGCCCAGCTAAGCATGCCAGTTCCACACTCCAAATGCACTCCTGCCTGGATTACACAGGAGGTGGTGGATCTCCTGGGTTTGTGGGGAGAAGGGGCTGTCCAGACACATTTCAGCTCCAGCCATAGAAATGTGAACATCTATGAGCAGATCTCTTGGAGCATAGTGCAGAATGGCTACCAGAGGACCTGCAGTAGTGCCATGTGAAAGCCAAGGAGCTGCGGCAGGCATACTAGAAGACAAAGAAGGCAAGCAGTTGCTCTGGTGCAGCGCCACAAACATGCCACTTTTACAAGGAGCTGCATGCTATATTTGGCAGCGACCACACAACCACCCCCAACAGCTGTGCGAATACCTTGGATAAGTCAGGAGTCATGGGCCAACATAGGCAACACTGAGATGACTGTGTTGGACAAGGAAGAGAGACAGGCAAATAAGGGACCCATTGTCCCAGAGAGCCAGGAGCTATTTGTAACCCCAGAGCAGTTCAGCCAGTCACAGCAGTCCAGCATGGGTGAGCATGATGCAGGGAAGGAACCTCTCATAGGTATGCAGTTCACAATATTGTGGCGGCACATTTTATTTGCTATTTTTTCTTGAAATAGTCACTGTACCTGCACTGGTTATCTGCTTTTAATTGCCTGGCACAGATAGCCAGAGGACGCCCTGCAAAAACGATTATTTATGCACACCGAGATGTCCTGTGAATCCTCCACAGAAATAAGAACATTACCTACCTTTCGTAACTGTTGTTCTTCGAGATGTGTTGCTCATGTCCATTCCGGGAGCGCCCACTCCGTGTGCACAGTTGCCAGAGATTTTTTCCCCCTAGTGGTATCTGTAGGGCCAGCTCTGGCAACTCCTGGAGGCCAGCACTTATGCACTGATATAAGGGGCGCCACCGGCCCTGCACCGTTTTAGTTCCTTTTTGCTGTGAACTCCTATGGCGGGAGAGGTGGGCAGGTCATGGAATGGACACTAGCAACAGCTCGCAGAACAACAGTTATGAAAGGTAAGTTAACCGTCCTTTCTTCTTCGAGTGCTTGCGCATGTCGATTCCATTCTGGGTGAGACACAAGCAGAAGTCCTGGAAGTGGGTTAGGAGTTTAAGGTCGTGTCCACTGCAGCACAGCCCTCCTGAAACTAGCATCATCTTTTGCCTGTTGGGTGATCGCATAGTGGGATTCGAATGTGTGGACCGAGGACCATGTCACTGCCTTGCAGATGTCTTGTATTGGTATATGTGCCAGAAACGCAGCTGAAGATGCTTGAGCCCTTGTTGAGTGTGCCTTCATGATGCCTGCGCCAGACACCACCGCCTGCTCATAGCAGACCCGGATATGGGCCATGATCCGTGGCTAGACTGTTTGGACCGTTACTGGGAGGCCTTTCACAAAAAGCCATGTGGATTTGCAGAAAGGTCTTCTCCTGTCTATATAAAAGGCCAAGGCACTTCTAATATCCAGAGAATGCAGATGCCACTCTTCTTCTGTATTATGCGATTTAGGGCAGACTACTTCTAGGAAGATGTTCTGGTTGTAAAAAAGACACCACCTTGGGGAAAGAGGCTGAGCAGGGGCACAATCAGACCTTGTCCTTAAAGGATACACTATAGGGAAGCTCCGATGTTAGCACCTGAAGCACCTAGACTCTTTCTAGCAAAGTAACTGCTACCAGGAAGGTGACTTTCCCAGAGAGTAGCAGAGGAGAGCATTTTGCCAATGGCTCGAATAGAGGCCTAGTGAGCTTGGACAAGACCAGATTTAAATCCCATGGCGATTTAAACGAACCTGCGGGTAGAGCTTCTCCAGACCTTCACTGAATCTGTCATACCCTTGGCAAAGACTGTCCAACCCTGGATTGGAGGGTGGAATACAGATATCGCTGTCAAATGCACCTTGATAGAGGCTAGAGACAGACCTTAATGCTTCACATAAAGGAGGTAGTCCAGGATGGACTGTAAGGACACTTGCAGAGGAGGGAAGCCACACTCGGCGGCACAGTAAGTAAAGCATTTTCACTTGACCAGGTAAGTGGCCCTAGTCAAGGGCTTTCTGCTACTTAGCCAAAAAACCCCAAAAAAACAAAGAAACCCAAGTTATTCACCTTCTCATAACTGTTGTTCTTCGAGATATGTTGCTCATGTCCATTCCAATTAGGTGTGTGCGCTCCGCATGCACAGTCGTTGGAAAGTTTTTCCCCTAGCAGCACCTGTCGGGTCAGCTCTAGAGCTCCCGGGAGTGGCGCCTCCATGGCCTCTTCAGTTCCTTTCTGCTGGCTACTCCAACAGAGGGTTTGGAATGGACATGAGCAACATCTCAAAGAACAACAGTTATGAGAAGGTGAGTAACCATATTTTCTTTCGAGTGCTTTCTCATGTCAATTCCAATTAGGTGACTCCCAAGCCCTACCCAGGAGGTGGGGTTGGAGTTACAGAATCGCTGACTGAAATGCCGCTTTGCCGAATGCTGCCGAGAGGAAAACATGTGAACCGAAGACCACATCATTGCCCTGCAGATTTCTTGAATTGGGACCGAGGACAGGAACACCGCCAAGGAGGCCTGTGCCGTTGTGGAATGCACCATTAGTGCCAGGGCTGGAACTTTGGCTAAGTTGTAGCATGTTAGTATGCATGACACGATCTATGACTAAATCCTCTGCGACGAGATTGGGAGTCCATTCATCTGGTCTGCTGCCGCCACGAACAGCTGGTTCAATTTACGGAACAGCTTTCTGCGGTCAATGTAAAAAGGCCAGCGCTCAAATGCCCAGTGAGCAAAGCCTCTGTTCTCGGCTACTTGAGTGAGGCTTAGGGTAAAAGAAAAATGTCCTGGTTGGAACGGACCTGGGACATCACCTTTGGAAGAAATGCTGGATGAGGCCTGAGTTGCACCTTGTCCTTAAAGAAAACAGTGTAGGGAGGGTCGGAGGTGAGGGCTTGAAGCTCCGACACCCTGCTTGCCAAAGTAATGGTGACTAGGAAGACACCTTCTATGATAGGTATAGCAGTAAGCAAAGCATCAGGGGTTCCAACGTGGGGGGAGGAGGTGTGTGTGAGAGAAAGGACCAGGCAGAGGTCCCACACCAGGACTGGTTGTCTAACCTGAGGGTACAGCCTTTTCACACCTCTCAGGAAATGTCCAACCATGGGGTTGGCAAAAACAGAACACCCAGCTGCCCCTGGCTGGAAGGCAGAAATGGTTGCCAAGTGCACCTTGATGGACGATGCCACCAGACCTTGCTGTTTTAAGTGCAATAGATAGTCCAGGATGAGAGATATGGGCACCTGCAGCTGAGGTGTGTGGCCCTGAGGGCACCAGATTGCAAACCTTTTCCACTTGACCAGGTAGGTGGCCCTGGTGGAGGGCTTCTGCTACCAAACAAGGCCTCCCTAACAGACTCTGAGCACGAGTTCCATGGGGTTTAGCCATGAAGCCATTTGACGAAGGGACTGGAGGTTGCGGTAATGAAGGCAACCGTGGACTTGGGTGATCAGGTCCGGGACCAGGGTCAGTGCAATGGGGCGTCCACCAACAGCTCCAGGAGTGTTGTGTACCAGTGTTGGTGAGGCCATGCCAGTGCCACCAGTATGACCACCGCCTTGTCCCAGCAGATCTTGAGCAGGACCTTGTGCACGAGTGGGAATGCCTACAGCAGATGTTCCGTCCAGGGGAGGAGAAATGCATCTGCAAGCGAGCTCAGGCTATGATTCTGGAAGGAGCAGAGTCACGGGCACTTTGTTGCCTCATGTGGCAAACAGATCAAGTGATCTTGTGCGTAAAAAGGTTGGAGACCACTAGTCTATATGGTCTTGCCTTTGACAATAGGTAAGAAATAGGAGCGGGTGTTTCGAACAGCTCATAGCACCAAAAGATTTATATGAAGATGGGATTTCACCGGCCTTGGACAGAACGCGAGTTTAGTATGCATCCCAACCCCGGATGGATGCATCTGTGGTGATAGTGAGCGTTGGCCGATTCTGTACAAAGGGCACCCCCCTGCAGACACCGTGGATAAATAAGGGAGTCTTATTTGTTCAACGTTGTGCTGTGCTTGTTTATATTGTGCCTGTGTGGGACAGTCTGTCTGGAGCCAAGTTTGTGGACACCACATGTGTAACCTTGCATGTCTGACGACGAAGGTCGTGGCAGCCCTGTGGCCTAGAAATTGCACTCACTATCAAGTTCTGGCAGATACTTATGGACTGTTTCACGTTGTGGAGATCAGGTTAGTTAAAATCAGAAATCGTTTTCTTGGTAGAAAGGTCGTCGCCTAGGGAGACTTGAGATAGAACCCAATAAACTCTAGTTCTTGTACTGATGTCAGAGTTGATTTTTTTATATTTATTTGAAGGCCTAACCTTGTAAATAGAGTTACTGTCTGTTCAGTGGACTCTAATGCTACTTGCAGTGTCGGTAGTTTCAGCAGCCAGTCATCCAACTACGGAAATACACCTCTACCCTGATACAACGCGACCCAATATAACACAAATTTGGATATAACGTAGTAAAGCAGCGCTCCAGGAGGGCAGGGCTGCGCACTCCCGTGGATCAAAGCAAGTTCGATATAACGCAGTTTCACCTATAATGCAGTAAGATTTTTTGGCTCCCGAGCACAGTGTTATATTGGGGTAGAGGTGTATCATGATTCCTTTTTCTGCGGAGGTAGGCAGCTACAACAGCTAAGACATTTGAAAATACCCAAGGGGAAGTGGATAGGGTAGGACTTTGTATTGGAATTGTTCCTGCGCTACTGCAAATTGGAGAACCTTCCAATGTGAGGGATGGATGGTTATATGAAAATACACGTCCTGGAGGTCGAGGGCTGAGAACCAATCCCCCCTTTCTAGCACTGGAATTATGGTACCTGGTGTGACCATTTTGAATCGCTGTCTCTTCACAAACTTCATGAGTCGCCATAGGTCAAGGATGGGTCTCCACCTTCCTGTTTTTTTTCCTGCATGAGAAAGTGGTATGAAGAGAATCCCTTCTTTCTATATTCTGTTGGGATGGGTTCTACTGCTCCTAGGTGTAAGAGGTGGCTACATCTTGTTGCAGTAAATGTTGGTGAGAGGGGCCCCTAAAGAGGGACGGGGAGGAAGAGTGGGTAGGGGATCTGGAGGTAATGGGGATGGAGTAACCACTCTGGATAATTTCTAATACCCATCTGTCTGATGTAATAGTTTTCCAGATTGGGTAGAATGGAAGCAAGCAGATGACACTCAACAGGGAGGAGTGGTAGATACGCTGGAGGGTAGGGATAGGATACAGAGGGACCTAGACAAATTAGAGGATTGGGCCAAAAGAAACCTGATGAGGTTCAACAAGGACAAGTGCAGATTCCTGCACTTAGGACGGAAGAATCCCTTGCACTGCTACAGACTAGGGACCGAATGGCTAGGCAGCAGTTCTGCAGAAAAGGACCTAGGGGTTACAGTGGACGAGAAGCTGGATACGAGTCAACAGTGTGCCCTTGTTGCTACGAAGGCTACCAGCATTTTGGGCTATACAAGTAGGGGCATTGCCATCAGATCGAGGGACGTGATCATTCCCCTCTATTCAACATTGGTGAGGCCTCATCTGGAGTACTGTGTCCAGTTTTGGGCCCCACACTACAAGGAGGATGTGGAAAAATTAGAAAGAGTCCAGGGAGGGCAACAAAAATGATTAGGAGGCTGGAGCACATGACTTATGAGGAGAGGCTGAGGGAACTGGGATTGTTTAGTCTGCAGAAGAGAAGAATGAGGGGGGGATTAGATAGCTGCTTTCAACTACCTGAAAGGGGATTCCAAAGAGGATGGATCTAGACTGTTCTCAGTGGTACCAGATGACAGAATGAGGAGTAATGGTCTCAAGTTGCAGTGGGAGAGGTTTAGGTTGGATATTATGAAAAACTTTTTCACTAGGAGGGTGGTGAAGCACTGGGAATCGGTTACCTAGAGAGGTGGTGGAATCTCCTTAGAGGTTTTTATGGTCAGGCTTGACAAAGCCCTGGCTGGGATGATTTAGTTGGGGATTGGTCCTGCTTTGAGCAGGGGGTTAGACTAGATGACCTCCTGAGGTCCCTTCCAACCCTGATATTCTATGATTCTATTAAGCGATCTCCAAAAAGTTTGAAGATTGTAGATGGTTCCAGCATTGAAAGATGCAGGGTTCACAGGCCCTCCACCAAGGCCTCAAATTTATTGTCTGGAGGCCGATGGTTGGGAAGTAGTATTTGAGGAGTAGATAGTCCTCCCCTCAATGTTTTCTGTTTCTGCCCCGGTGGTCATAACATGTGTGGCACTGTGCATAAAGGAGGGGGTGGAATCTTCGAGGGGCCTGATAATTTCCTTGCCTTCATTTGGTTCTAGGTGTGTAAATACCCAGGGATCGTAATGCCGCCCTTGAGAGTATGTAGCGACTCGCCTGTTTTGGCCGCAAAGAATTTGGGTCCTTCGAATGGCAGGTCTTCGACCATCAACTGTAGTGGTTCAGGGAACCCAGAAAGATGGAGCCAGGAAGCCGTTCTCATAATCACATTGGTGGCTATGGACTTCGCTGCTGTATCTGCCAAATCCAGAGCAGCCTGTAATGCTATCCTGGTTATGAGTTGTCCTTCTGATACAAATGATCTGAATTGCTCTCTCTCTTCCAGAATAAAATCAATAAATTCAAGAGAATTTTGCGTAATTATTATGATCGTATTTAGCTAGTAACACTTCTTAGTTAGCTATTCTCAAGTGTAAGGTCACCAAGGAGTATGCTTTGCGGCCAAAGAGATTGAGCCTCTTCCAATTCTTTTCATATGGCATGTTCCTGGGGATAGCTGTCATCTGCCCTGCTCATTGACCACAAGAAGAGAAATTCAGTTCCCTTCGCAATCATGTAGTATTTTTTTTTTTTTTAATTAGACCGCTTGCTGGGGTCTGCCAGATTAACTTCACTGGTACCATAATCACATCATTCATAGGAAGAGAGATTTTGGAGGAAGTAGGTGTGTGCAGTATGTCTATCATGCCATGCTTCCTGGACTTCGAGTGAAATATCTAGTGAACTCACAACTCTCTTACAGAGGTCTTGGAATTGCTTGAAATCGTCTCATGTGTTGGGAGGCGGGGACAGGATAGTGTTATCAGGCGAAGATGAGAAGTGAGCCTCAGGTGCGATGTCCTGGCCAGAGAATTCCTCCCCCTCTTCAGCCCCATTCTGTTGGTTCAGATGGTCCCTGTGCCGTCAATAAGGGAGAATGTACTCTCTCTCTCAGTGGGCCGATGGGTCTGTATTGTTGCTGCTGTAGCGGGTAAGCTGTTCCTGGGCTCCAAAATGGCCACTGTGGAAAGAAGGGTATAGGTGGCATCCAGGGGTGCCCACACCAGGGGTGGTACTTCGGGTCAACCAGGTAGCCCTTGTGCGCAGGAACTGATTTGATAGGAGCACTCACAGGAGAGGAATGCTGGGGAGAGTGTAGAACATCATCATCATCGCTCGAAAATGGCAGACCGGAAAGACATGGAGAGGTGTGTTGACTTGGTATCGAGTGTTCCTGAGGTACTGTCGGTACCGAGAATGGCAGACCCTAGCGGCAAGGTGTCAATGGCATTGGTACCACTGGCATCATAGGAATCCGTATCAGATGTTGCAATCTTCTCGTCGGTGCCGTTGTGCGGCCCCAGGTGTGTGGTGCCTGCACTAGGTGGTGCCATCATCTGCGGAAGTGCTGAGACTCTTGGTACTGGGTGTTTGATCAGCTCCGCCACTACTGTAGTATGGGGTTTCAGTTTCTCCTTGCTGCCTGTGTCAGAGCTCGGCATCTTTTGTTTGCTTGGCACCAACAGAGCCAGATCATCCTGCTATTTCGGTGATGGGAGGACCTGGTGCAGTTGGTACTGAAGCTATTTGACCGTTGGAGGAGCGCCTTTTATTGGCCAACTCATGAGTCAGGGTCATTGTACTTTTTTTTTTTTTTTTGCTGCCTTCTTGGCGGTTGGTTGGGAGCCTGGACCATGGAAGAAAGGCCCTGTCAGGGGCGGCTGTTGGAGATCTCTGGCCATGAAGGGTGTGTCCCTCGGGCTCAGAATCAGGGCGGAGAGACTTATCCATGAGGAAGAGTTTAAATTGAAGGTCTCTCGCCTTCCTGGTGTGGGCTTTGAGGTTGTGGCAGTGCAAGCACTTCTGCGGTATACCTGTCTCACCAAGACAGCAGACACACAGAGTGTCTGTCTGAAACTGGTATTGAAAGTTTGTAAGTAAGGCAGTGTTTGAACCCTGAGGAGGCAGGCATGCCCCTCAGGGAGCATTTTCTCCCTGTAAAGGAAGGTCAGGGGGGGAGAAAAACGACTACTCTACAGTGACAGTTTAACGGAAACCTGCAATCCTATGAAGAGAAACAATTTTTATTTGGGGGAGGGGGAGACGGAGACAAAAGAATAAAGCTAAGTAGTTTAAACTAGGACTGTCAAGCGATTAAAAAATTAATCACGACTAATCACACTGCTAAACAACAATAAAATACCATTTATTTACATATTTTTGGATGTTTTCTACATTTTCAAATATATTGATTTCAATTACAACACAATACAAAGTGTTCAGTGTTCACTTTAGATATTTGATTACAAATATTTGCACTGTAAAAAATAGTATTTTTCAATTCACCCAATACAAGTACTGTAGTGCAATCTCATTATCATGAAAGTTGAACTTACAAACGTAGAATTATGTACAAAAAAGTACAAAAATAAAACAATGTAAAATTTTAGAACTACAAGTCTGCTCAGTCCTACTTCATTCATGTTCAGCCAGTCGCTCAGGCAAACAAGTTTGTTTACATTTGCAGGAGATAATGCTGCCAATGTCGCCTCAAAGTGAGAACAAGCATACTCATGGCACTGTTGTAGCTGGCGTCGCAAGTTATTTCTGTGCCAGATGAGCTAAAGATTCATATGTCCCTTCATGCTTCAACCACCATTCCAGGGGACATGCGTCCACGCTGATGACGGGTTCTGCTTGATAACAATTCAAAGCAGTGCAGACCAACATGTTCATTTTCATTATCTGAGTCAGATGCCACCAGCAGAAGGTTGATTTTATTTTTCGGTAATTCGGGTTCTGTAGTTTCTGCTTCAGCGTTGCTGTTTTGAGACTTCTGAAAGCATGCTACACACCTCGTCCCGCTCAGATTTTAGAAGGCACTTGAGATTCTTAAACCTTGGATCGACTGCTATAGCTATTGTTAGAAATCTCACATCGATACCTTCTTTGCATTTTGTGAAATGTGCAGCAAAAGTGTTCTTAAAATGAACAACGTGTGCTGGGTCAATATCTGAGACTTCTAGAATATGAAATATATGGCAGAATGCAGGTAAAACAGAGCAGAGGACATACAAGTCTCCCACAAGGAGTTCAGTCACAAATTTAATTAACGCATTTTTTTTTTTTTTTAAACAAGCGTCATCAGAACGGAAGCATGTCCTCTGGAATGGTGGCTAAAACATGAAGGAGCACACGAATGATAAACCTATCCTACTCAGGATAAGCTGAAAGGGCTGCTAGCTGTTCCGACTTGAGTCAATGGCAGACAAGGAGGAACTGAGGAAGCTTTGGTCGCACAGTGCCAGATACCTGCCTGAAGCGGCGCAAGATTACAAGCTCCAGGGCGCACGAACATCTAAAGTGGAACACCTACAGGGACATCACTCAAAGAGGAATACAAGTTTTCAGTGTAAAACAGCTGAGGTAAGGATTATTTCCATGTCTTTACCTAGCACCCAAGTCATTTATTTCAATCTCTCTGGGCCAGCCATTCACAAATCCTACTTAAGTCTCTGCTGAAGAAGATGGTTCAACTTCATATAACAGATTTAAGTTATCCAGAGAAGCCTGGTGCTCACTAAATCCTGAAATCATTCATGAGATACTGTAACTGTGATTATCAAGGCAAATAGTACCTGCTGCATTGAAACCTTGTTACTAGGCATGGGAAGGGGACAACCTATAGCATCTCCACTTTAAAAGTTTAGCTTGAAATTTAGAGGGTTTTGCACTAAACATGCTTTCTTGGATGTCTTGCTTAGACTCTCCTGCCATTTCAACAGAGCCACAGAGGGCTCTGTTCTACACACACCTTTTCCATATACATAACAAAAAGGATGAAAACTGACAAGCTGTTCAGCTAAGATTTTACCAAATACAAACATTCTTGGTTAATATGATGGAACTGTCTCACAAGGAGAAGCCAAAAGTCACAGAACTGATTTGCCACTTGATGTAATCTGAATATTGTGGAGTCTCAGATGCGATGAGTAGCTCATCTGTCTTGTCTCTAGCAGTTGACCAGAAACTCCCCAGAACTACCGCCTGTCTCATGGAAAGGACACAAGTCTTTCCCTGGAGCAAAATGGGATAGAGGTGCCTTGGGAGGGAACAAAAAAATCTTAAAAACCTGGTAAGATTTGTATTTGGTAGATCTACAGGTGCTCAAAAGAGAGCAGCATTTCCCAATAATTGCTGCAACAGGGTAAGTATAAATTAAGATTTTACTATGCATTAACAAGGCCATTTTACTAGCTTAATTTTTCACCCATAATGCCAGGAGCAAAAGCACATTACTAGACAGTTTAACAGTCACTAATGTAACTTTTTGCACCCATAAAATGCTGCCTAGTAAAATGTTAATTAACAATTTAATGTTTAAAGTTTCTCCCCTGATAGGGGATTTTTTTTTTTTTTTGGTGCCAACATGGAAAATAAGAGACGAGACAACTGCATTACTACCACAACTAGACAATTTCAAAACTGCTTTAAAAACCTAAACAGATAAAAGTGTAATTAAGGGAAATATTGCTGTGATAGAATATTCTATCCCTAGGGGGACCACTACAGTTCAGGGCATGACCAAGGAAGGAAGCCAGGAGGCTTCAAGATGGGAAGACACAGATCAATGAACAGATTCAAAGTCAGCTAGGGCCTGTTAGCCTTCAAGCAACGCAGGCTGGAGCAAATATTGAAACAGGAAGGCAGCTGCTACTATTGCTGGGAGTAAACAGATCATCCTGTGCGGTGGGCCTTTGGGAAAGTTTGTGCCACACCAGTAGGCAAAAGTTAGTTTCTTCACTAAGTTTGTTTTTCTTTGATTTGTTCACATGGTGAGTATACCCAGCCTGGAAAGACTTGCTTCAAGGAAGAAAGATTATGTTTCTTTCATATTTGTTCATGGTGGGATTGTAGTCAGCCTGAAGAGAGCTTCACAATAGATTGTTTTACTGCAATTTACTCTTCAGACAAAAAGGCTAACCTGTTTATACGTCTGTTAGTCTATAAGGTGCCACAAGACTATTTGTCGCTTTTTACAGATCCAGACTAACATGGCTACCCCTCTGATGTTTAAGTTCTGTTTGCTAAAGATGTGCTAGGCTTTCCTTTCAGAAGGAAAAAGACAATTATTTTGGCTTCTGTTTTCATCTTAAAACAGTCTTTCAAACTCACCCTTGCAGAACAGAAAGACTTAGGACTCTGTTTTTCCAGCCTGCCATGAAATGCTCTGGAGGGACCTCTGCTCTGAGTGCAGATGCAGAAAACAATGTGGCTGCAATGCATCAGGCTGGTCAGGAGAGGGTGCTGATAGGCTATACTGAAAAAAAGCTACCGGTGATCCACACATAAGGGGAGTTATGGAGAGGAAAAAACAGAGGTGGTTATGGGACAAACGCGCAAATGGGGTTCTAAGGCGGTCATCCTTCGGAGTTTGACAAGGACAGTCAAATGAGTGAGGATGAATAGCTGTGAAGGGCTTTGAAGGTTTGAATTTGATGTGGTGGTGATGAACAGGGAGCAAAACAAAGGATTCGAGGGAAGGAGTCCGACATGGTCAGAATGATGGATCCAGGTGATCTCAGAAGCTCTGTGTTTAAAGGAGAGGCACGAAGCAGCAGCTATCAAGGAAGCCAGAGAAGTTGTGGGAGATAACAGGAGACTGGATAGGAGTATGGACAGGAGTGTCTTAAAATTGTGAAAGCAGCAGCAGAATGTGAATATTGCCTGGATGATCTGGATGAGATAGGACCCCACAGGTTATGGGTTTGTGACAGGAACAATGGTGATGTGTTCAGTAACAAAGTGAGGGAGAGGTTTAGCCATATCAAGTTTAAGCTGACAGCAGATGTGAATTCTCAGGAATTAGAAAGGAAAAACTAGTGAAACAAGAAGTACAAACATGACTGTTGGAAGAGGGAGATCGAGCAGTCAGTTGTAAATGGTCAGTTTAATGTTGCTGCTACATGGTCCTGCCAAATTAAAAAGGTCAGCCCCAGAATGACATGCTGGAGAAAGTTTCTGTAAGAGAGAAGCCATGCCCAAGAGAGTGTTGGTATAAACTAGGTAGGTATCAAAGAAGGTACTACTTCTGTGTTGTGCACACCAGTTATCCTGGATACCTTTAAAATAAAGGCAGAGGTGACAGCCTGGATCAAGAGATGGCCAGGAACAGAAAGATAGATTTGCACGTTCAGCACAGAAACTGTAGTTGATGCAGTGAGAGTGGATGACCTCACCCAGTGAGATAGGGTATAGAGGGAGAAGAGGAGAGGACAAAGACAATCAAACAGGACCCCTAAAAAAGAAGTCAGAGGAAGCTTTACCAACACACACACTTACACACACACACACACACACACACACTCTGAACGAACAATCACAGGCCAGGAGAGAGCACCAGGACACGACAGTCTTGTGAAAGTAAAAGGCGAACAAGATGTTAAGCAGGTGGGCGAGCTCTGAGCTGCATTTCCTAGACACACAGAACAAAACATTCAAGATGCTAGGGGTAGGATATACTGCAACAACATCATGTTGCATCATCTCAAATTGCAGTGGGGGAGGTTTAGGATGGATATTAGGGAAAAAAATTTCACTAGGAGGGTGGTGAAGCTCTGCAATGGGTTACCTAGGGAGGCGGTGGAATCTCCTTCCTTGGAGGTTTTTAAGGCCCGGCTTGACAAAGCCCTGACTGGGATGATTTAGTTGGGGATTGGTCCTGCTCTGAGCAGGGGGTTGGACTAGACGACCTCCTGAGGTCCCTTCCAACCCTGATATTCTAGGATTCTATGTTAGAGCAATTATGCTAGTCAGATGTTTCAATATGCTTCCATTAACAGCATGAAGCTGGAAAACCAAGTGGTTTCAAAAAGAACGTGTGAATAAGGCATGCTCCAGAAAAAAGCTGTGGCTCCTGGGTAGCGCATGTGGAAGTGTCATATTTTTAAAATAAGACACATGTATTAGTCTGCATTCCGAACAAGCTGCCTCCAGGTGTACCCTTATTTGTCACAAAAGCTTCTTTTCCCACTACTTTATTTGGGCTCTTTGTAATCCAGCAATTAAAATGACCTACATATTCTCTTAAATGAGCTAACTGAGGCACCCTGTGTCTAACACAATTTAATATAAGAGGTTATTCAGGCAGAAAATGGATCGTCCTTTGTTTTCAGATGGATTCGGAGGTGTGCCAGAAGCATGGGGCCAAGCCCACTGTGACTTCTGGGAACTTAACATCCCAACCACAGGCACACAAATGTACGTGTAGTAGGTTCTCTTCTGTGCCAATACCCATACAACCTGGGCATTTTTAGGGTATTCATCACATAACCTTACAGCAAAAATGGGGCAGGTCATCTGAAATGGTCAAGCCTAATTTTTTTTTTCCAAAATACATTTCAATTTAACCAGATTCCATCCATTTTAAATCCAAGCAACCAGAGGCAACATCAACAAGCCATTTACCTACTGGTGGTGAGGAGAGGGTAAAATTTTCAAAAAGTGCTTAAGTGACTTAGGCACCTACGTTCCATTTTCAAAAGTGATTTAAGTGTCAATGAGACAGGCCATTACTTCACTTAAGCGCTTTGAAAATTTTATCCAAAGTAAAATGTCAAGCTCGAAAAGGTGTTGAATGGAGTGTAAAATAAAAACTGAAGATTTATTTGACAGTGTTCATTTCACATTTCTAATTTATCTGAAGAACTAAGATTATAAGCCATTAGCAGCACTCAGACGTTTCCAGAAAGAAAAGTCAGTGTAAGTGAAACAAACAATCCTCACTCTAATCAGTAAGTGCACCAATAGCCTCAGGAAACAGGAAGTATACTGTCTTCTGGCTTCAGACTGAGTTTCTCCTCCACTAAGTCTTTGTTCCTCTCATCAGTCCCTACAATAAGGGCACATGACTAAAAAACATGACTCACCCGAAAGTGCTGACTCACAGCCTGTAAAAGAAATCCAATACTGCAGACTGGAGAATGGCCAAGTTACTAGGTCATTTTATGATGAGTAAAGTCTGACTTCATTTGCGATATTGCGGATTCCACAATATTAGGCTTCTACCGCAATTTTGTTTTAAATTAGCTTACTTTGCACAGTTCATGATTTTGCATACATTGAGGTTTGCAACACACACTCTCCTCCTCCCGCTCCCCTCCCATTATTACATTAAATGATCTTGAAGAGTTTTGGGCAGGGCAAGTGAGGCAGATGCCCAGGTGCAAAGCTGGGGGATGGGGCGGGGATGAAAAAATGAGGAGAAACACACTAGGGATTAGAGCCTTGCAGCAGGCATAGTACTGTCACCTTACTTCTGTGCAGCAGCATTGCCTTCAGAGCAGGATGCCCAGCCAACATCCATTACTCTCCAGCTGCCCAGTTCAGAAGGCAGCACTGCCACCACCAGCAGCGCAGAAGTAAGGTTGGCAAGATCATGTCCGCGGCAGGGTTCTATCCCCTACCATTTCCCCCCTCGTTTTTCCACCCCTCCTTCCCCAGCTTTGCATCCTGGGCCGCTGCCCCGCTTGCCCTGCCCCCCTAGTGACAGCCCTGTAGTTGCACCAAACTGTCTGGTTATCAAAAAAAATTCCAGGCATAAACTAATAGTTGAATGTTTATATCATTCCAGCATTTTTTTCTGAAACAAATACATCTACTGTGGCTTTTCCAAATTACTCTTATTAATATCCTTTCCGCAATATTCTATGCCAGGGATAGGCAACCTTTCAGAAGTGGTGTGCCGAGTCTTCATTTATTCGCTTTAAGGTTTCGCGTGCCGGTAATACATTTTAACGTTTTTTTAGAAGGGGTCTCTCTCTAAGTGTATATTATATAACTAAACTATTGTTGTATGTAAAGTAAACAAGGTTTTCAAAATGTTTAAGAAGCATCATTTAAAATTAAATTAAAATGCTGATCTTACGCCGCCAGCCTGCTCAGCCCGCTGGGTGGGGGGTTCAGGGCAGAGGGCTGGGTGTTGGGGGGACTCGAGGTCAGGGCAGAGGGCTGGGGTGTGTGCATGTGCAGGGCACAAGACTGGGGGGGGTTCAGGGCAGAGGGCTGGGGTGTGTGTGGAGGTGCAGGGCAGAGGGCTGGGTGTTGGGGGAGGGACTCGAGGTCAGGGCAGAGGGCTGGGG
>NC_048314.1:134686-135152 GCF_013100865.1 Trachemys scripta elegans
TGGGGGGTTCAGGGCAGAAGGCTGGGGGTGTGGGGGGATTCAGGGGTCAGGACAGAGGGCTGGCGGTATGTGGAGGTGCAGGGCAGAAGGCTGGGTGTGGGGGGTTCAGGGCAGAGGGCTGGGGTGTGTGTGGAGGTGCAGGGCAGAAGGCTGGGTGTGGGGGGCAACTCGAGGTCAGGGCAGAGGGCTGGGGAGTGCAGGGCAGAGGGATGGGTGTGTGTTGGGGTGGGGAAGTGCAGGGCAGAGGGATGGGGTGCTCGGCTCATGGGGGTGCTCCCAGCTCCCTGCCCTGAGCGGCTCATGGCAGGGGGCTGGGAGGGATATGACCTGTTCCACCCCCTTCCCCCAGGCCCGTCCCTACCTCTCTCTGCCTACTCTACGGAGCAGCCAGCACGCTGCGCTCGGCTCTGCTCCTCTGGGAGGAGGAGAGGCCGGAATGCACCACGTTGTGGGAAGAAACGGGGGG
>NC_048314.1:135252-224907 GCF_013100865.1 Trachemys scripta elegans
CAGCCAAGCTTCCCCCTCCCCCTTCTTCCCACAGCGTGGTGCATTCCGGCCCCTCCACCTCCTCCTCTCAGTGGGCAGCAGCGTGCCACTCAGAATTGGCTCGTGTGCCGTAGGTTGCCGACCCCTGTTCTATGCTTTGTCCGCGACTCAGCTGCAATTATTGAAGACCATCCCGCAATTGAGTTAGGGTCTTAATACTGAGAGATTTATGCTGCTATCACAGAAGGCAAATACAACAGCTGCATTTTAAAGCGGGGCCTTGGCTTTCCCATTTTCAAAAAAAACAAAACAAAACAAAAAAATCAAACTATTTCTATTCCCAGGCCTGTGTATCAAATAAGCATTGTTAGAATTAAACATGGGTAATGCTTAAATGCAGTTTTAGATCATAACGGTCTTCCCAATTGCTTTGCTAAAGCCACAAACATGTATTTGAACACAAACTATTGCAGAAAAGGTGCAAATGGGAAGTAAAAAGGGCAAACACGTGATATGTACAAACCAGGGGAAAAAGTAAGTAAACTTTAAATAAAAAACCCAACATAAAGGTGATATTAAAGTTGTCCATTTAAAAATAAGTCTGATAGCACAGATATTAACGCTCTTACAATATGGTTGTCAGTCATTTTACATATTACACACACAAACAAGTATTTTGTTAACTAATGTTAGTGTACGTTAAGCACCTGAAAGCTAGGAAATGCCAGATTTATGTTTGCTTGCATGACCTTAATTCTACCCTCTTGTGTTTTTCACAGGATGTGCATAACGTGAATGCACAAGTATCATATAATTAAAGACTGTACCATAATGAATATATAGGGGAGGGATAGCTAGGTGGTTTGAGCATTGGCTTGCTAAACCCAGGGTTGTGAGTTCAATCCTTGAGGGGGCCATTTGGGCAAAAATCTGTCTGAGGATTGGTCCTGCTTTGAGCAGGGGGTTGGACTAGATGACCTCCTGAGGTCCCTGCCAATCCTGATATTCTATGATTCTATGAACAAGGGGACCAAATTAAGGTTGCATGCAAATGTAAATCTGGCACTTCCTAACTTTCAAGTGCTTGATTTTGTAACCTAAACAAAGTTATGGGGGGGGGGGGGGGAAGGAGAGATATTTCCTAGTCATTTTTTTTTCCTTTCAAGAAAGGTAAAAACTACATGCAACTAACAAAACAGTCATCCCCAACCCTATCACGAGTCAG
This sequence comes from Trachemys scripta elegans, assembly GCF_013100865.1. NCBI lineage: Eukaryota > Metazoa > Chordata > Testudines > Emydidae > Trachemys > Trachemys scripta. The sequence continues at coordinate 136,457 of NC_048314.1, forward strand.
CAGCAGCATCTGACCTCTGAATCTTCAACACTGAAGTACAGACTACTGCTACTGGACCCACAGGACTAACAGCATTAGCTAGCAGCAGTTGAAGGCTGTTTCCCAGAGGAATTGGGATGAGTACTTGGATCTAGTGGTTAGTGGGGGGAGTGCAGAGGAGAAGCCCAGCTCGGCCTTATTCACATGCACGCTCTCTCTTCCTTGCTCACTAGTTGCAGGGGATCTTGCCCTGTGTGTTGCCACAGAGGAGGAACACACAGGAGGAGGTTGCTGGCCCATGCACTGGGTACAGGGGGTAGCTGGGGGAAGCTTGGCCCATCTTTCTTTTTCTTCCCCTCTCTGCCCAGTAGCCAAGGAAGCCTGGTTGCTATCAGCTCCACCTATAGTAAACAGCATTTTCTATTCTTGTACAATAGAATATCACTGTTTAATCCCTCCTCTCATTTAACATCACCTGTCCTTCACTGAGGATTGTGTGTGTGTGTCAAGTTGGAGGTTTCAAAACACATGCTTGAGACAGGGAAGGGAAGGGTTCAATTCTTCAATTTATTTATTTTAAGTGAAAGGGATTTTACTCAACTTCATGAAAGTTCCCCTTCTGTGCAGAGAGCAAACATGGAAGATTTCAGCTCAGAAGGTGACACTTGAGAAAGCTGCAACTGTGAAAACTGTGTGGCTCGAAAGCTTGTCTCTCATGAGTAGAAGTTGATCTCATGAAATATATTACCACACCCACCTTGTGTCTATAATGAGTAAAGGGATATTCTAGGCCAGGTTTTCAAAAGCCAGCCTCTTTGCACTTGCAATTACTGTCACTTGGATATCTATCTATTTTGTGGTTTCAAGGTATTTTAACTGTACCTGAAAATAACTGAGTTAAATATGCCTGCAAATTGCAGTTACAGAAAAGGGAGGCCAGGTCTAGTAGAGGCTGAGATGAAAATTTAGTCCTGCATTTTCTAAAACTGCATCAATCTGTATACAACTATACCACTAGCTGCACCATGGGGAAGCAGAGCAACAGTGTTTTGCACAACTCTAGTGACACAAACAAGTGCATCTTAATTTAGTAGAAAATTCATATTGTGCTTCCACAAAAGCTGATAAATGTATTCACTCACCAGAACAACTGATCCTCAATGAAGACTGGTAATTCATCTTTCTTAATTTCTCAAACAGTGCACAAAACAGTCTGAATAATTTTTAAATGTGCCGAGAATTAACTGTGTGTCCATAGAGAGGGAGATACAACTTTGCCATTCAAATACATTGGATCACAATGTGCTTTAGAAATTATAATGAATTCCATTTCACTAACCCTAAGAAACATGCATTATACACATTTTACAGAGGGAAACTGAAGCTGGGAGATTAATTTACACAAGGTCACATGTCTTGCAGAGCCAGGAACAGAACTCCTAGCTCCCACATACAGGCTTCCACTCCCAGCTGCTCATGTATGTATCTAGAAAGGCTTCTATAAGATTATATATTTTTTTGAAAGAAACACAGTATTGAGCCTTTAAACATATATCAAACTATAAATCTTAATTTACACATCATTCTCCTACATAAAAGCTTTATTGCAATTTACATAATATACACATTTAATCCAATCTTTATTGCAGCTTTGCTGAGCAAGCCAGCATAGTTTTACCTTCCACCATGGCATCCATGCTTCTGCTTACAATAAAAAGGTAGCGAAACCATGATTTGGAGGTGTTAATTCAGAAGTGCAGCAAAAATTTAAGAAAACTACAGTGCTAATCCTTAAGCTAAGGTACACAATATAGGACAGACACCAAAACTATTTTAAGACTTCTGGCTCCCACACAAGATTGAGGAAAGTTATGATTCAGTATGGGGCACTCTCACCTTAGCAGCGCTAATCACAGACCATAACCCCACTGTGCCAGGCAAAGAATGTATACTGAACCCAACACTCCAGCATGGTGCTGGGGTGGCATATAGCTGGATATTTGTCTTTTGAATGACACCTTTTTAAAACTTTCTCAACATTTGTGCCCTTAGACATCCAATGCACTTTGCATAACAGTCAGGATATCTGACCAAGGACCCTGGCCAAATTTCAGCTTCTGTAAGATCACAAACTTGTTCATAGCACTGACTACATTTTAACAGACTATTACATAACATCCCTGTGGCAATTACAGAAATTACATACATCAGAAGTATTTCAGCTGTCCAATTTAGCAGCTGGAAATGAGGGTATGCACTCCACAGAACACCAGAATGTCCTCCACAGAGAACTGTTTAAGAATCCACTAGTTAGGCAGTTACACTCTGCACACCTAAACTGCCCATGCAGTTTCAATTCCATGTTATATTTTTCACTTGTTGCCCTCAACTTGTGTAGTCTGTGTACTGTTTAATTGTGTACATATTCACCAACTTGGGGAGAGAATTTAATCAAAAAAATGTGAATGACAATTGGGAATTGTTTAAGAACACTTTACTAGAAGCCCAAAAAACCTCAATGAAGGAAGACTATCATACTGGTTAAAAAACTGACCTTGTTTAGAGAGAAAGTGAACGCAGCTATAAAACTATATATAAATAAAACAAATGGAAGAAAAGGGAATTAATAGTAACAACCACAGGAGCCAACTAGGGGATGCTCTGCACTCAATAGCTGACAGGTTGGGCAATCAGTACCTATGGTAGGAACTGCAGAAAAATGATAAGGGAAGGAAAGGGACACAAGGAGAAGTCTATGGCCAGCAGAGTTAAGGATAATAAGTAGTTTAAGAATATTAGAAAGAAAAAGAATCAGAACCATGATATTAATCCACTGCAAGATGGAAGTGGTAGAATTATCAATAATAATGCAGACAAGGTAGAGGTGTTCAATAAATATTTGTTTTGTATCATATCAATCTTTCCATTCCACTAGCATCTAAGGAGAATATTAAACAGGAGATATTAATGTCAGACATTTTAAAATCAGCATGTCAGGATAACTTGCCCTCAAAAGTTTTACAAGAACTGGTTGAGGATCTCACTGGCCCGTTAATGTTGATTTAAGTCTTGGCACTTCAAAGAAGTTCCAAAACACTGATAGAAAGCTAATCTTGCACCAATATTTAAAAAGGGGGAAGTCTAACATTGACTCTGGGCAAGATACAAGACCAGCAGATACAGGACTAAATAATAATAATGAATTAAAGGAGGGTAATAAAATTAACACCAATTAACACAGTTTTATGGAAAATGGATCCTGTCAAACTAACTGATTTCTTATGAGAATACATCTTTGGTTGATAAAACTAATAGAGTTGATGTAATATATTTAGACTTCCGTAAGGCATTTGACTTGGTACCACATAACATTTTGATTAGCATGGCACACATTAAATGGATGGCTGATAAGCCTCAAAATGTAACTGTAGATGGAGAATCATCATCAAAGAGGTGTGTCTAATATGGTCCTACAGGATTTGGTTCTTGGCCCTATTCTATTTAATATTTTTATTAATGACCTGGAAAAAAACAAAATCACCAGCAAATGAGACAAAAGTTGGGGGGTGGTAAATAATGAAGTGGACAGATGACTGACACAGTTCGTTCTGGATCACTTGGTAAGCTGGGTGTAAGCAAACAACATGTATTTTAATACAGTTAAACGTAAATGGATACATACTAGGAAGAAAGAATATAGGGACTTATCCTGGGAAAAGGCAACTCAAAGATTTGGGGGTCATAATGGATAACGTGGAACATGAGCTACCAGTGAGAGACTGTGGCCAAAAGGGCTACTGCAATCCTTCGATGCATAAATACGTGAATCTTGAATAGCAGTAGAGAGGTTATTTTACCTCTGTATTTGGCACTGGTGTATTTGGCTACTGGAATCCTGTATCCAGTGCTGGCATCCACAATTCAAGAAATGTTGACAAATTGGAAAGGGTTCAGAAAAGAGCAATGGGAATGATTAAAAGATGTGAACGACTCCAGGAGCTCAAACAATTCAGCTTAAAGAGAAAATTAAGGGGTGACTTGATTACAGTCGATAAATATCTACACAGGAAACAAATATTTAATAATGGGCTTTCCAATCTAGCAGAGAAAGGTATAACATGATCATAGAATATCAGGGTTGGAAGGGACCTCAGGAGGTCATCTAGTCCAACCCCCTGCTCAAAGCAGGACCAATCCCCAACTAAATCATCCCAGACAGGGCTTTGTCAAGCCTGACCTTCAAAACTGCTAAGGAAGGAGATTCCACCACCTCCCTAGATAACCCATTCCCGTGCTTCGCCACTCTCCTAGTGAAAAAGTTTTTCCTATTATCCAATCTAAACCTCCCCAACTGCAACTTGAGACCATTACTCCTTGTTCTGTCATCTGCTACCACTGAGAACAGTCTAGATCCATCCACTTTGGAAACCCCTTTCAGGTAGTTGAAAGCAGCTATCAAATCCCCCCTCATTCTTCTCTTCTGCAGACTAAACAATCCCAGTTCCCTCAGACTCTCCTCATAAGTCACGTGTTCCAGCCCCCTAATGATTTTTGTTCCCCTCCGCTGGACTCTTTCCAATTATTCCACATCCTTCTTGTAGTGTGGGGCCCAAAACTGGACACAGTATTCCAGATGAGGCCTCACCAACGTCGAATAGAGGGGAATGATCACGTTCCTCGATCTGATGGCAATGCCCCTACTTATACAGCCCAAAATGCCATTAGACTTCTTGGCAACAAGGGCATACTGTTGACTCATATCCAGCTTCTCGTCCACTGTAACCCCTAGGCCTAGGTCCTTTTCTGCAGAACTGCTTCCTAACCATTCTGTTCCTAGTCTGTAACAGTGCATGGGATTCTTCCGTCCTCAGTACAGGACTCTGCACTTGTCCTTGTTGAACCTCATCAGGTTTCTTTTGGCCCAATCCTCTAACTTGTCTAGGTCCCTCTGTATCCTATCCCTACCCTCCAGCGTATCTACCACTCCTCCCATGGAGGAGCCAGCGTGGCACAGGGGGGCAGCAGCCCTGCAAAGGCAGCGAAGATGCTAGCGGGGAGCTGCCACATCCCCGCCCCTCCTGCCCAGGCTGCGGCCTGGCGCGCCCTCCCCACCCGCCCCCGGGGGCTCCTACAGGCTGCAGCGGATGCATGTGGTTGGCGGCCCCTGTGCACCCCCTGGTTCCCCCCTCGCCACGTTCAGGCTTTGCAGCTTCTGGGCATGTGAGCCTCCTCCGGGAGGGGCATTGGTGGCTCACACTCCCAGGAGCCGCAGAGCCAGAGTGTGGCAAGAAGGCAGCCGGGAGGCTCATGGGGGGCCATGCATCTGCTGCAGCTTGCAGGAGCCCCCGCTAGCCGCGCCACCACCTTTGCAGGGCTGCTGCCCCCCTGCACCATGCTGGCTCCTCCATGGCTGGGGCTCGCCCCCACAAGCAGGACACTCTGGCTCTCTGGTGCCTCCCTGCCAAGCTGCTGCAGCGGCCCAAGCCCGGCAAAGCCAGTGAGTGGACTCGGGGCACGGGTCGCCGGGGTGGGATGGGCTCGCGGGGGCTGTGCACCCTCCCAGGGAATTCCGGGGGTAGAGGAGGAGAAACCTGGTCTAGGGAACAGCCCCTGGGCACGGCTGGCGCCTGGGCAGGTTGGCCCCTGGGGTCTATAAAGGCTCGTTGGGATTTGCCCCTCAATGAACCGATGTGCAGGGGGCGGGAGTGTTGTGTTTTGGGGGGAGCTGAGGGTGGTGGTGTTTTGGCGGCGTGTGTGTGTGTGGGGGGGGGTTTGGCCCTCAGCTGTTTTCTTTGGCATAATATGGCCCTCGCCACTTTACGAGTTGTGCAGGTCTGGTCTATATCCATCCTCTTTGGAACCCCCTTTCAGGTAGCTGAAAGCAGCTATCAAATCCCCCCTCATTCTTTTATTCCGCAGAATAAAATAAATAAGCCCAGTTCCCTCAGCCTCTCCTCATAAGTCATGTGCTCCAGGCCCCTAATAGTTTTTGTTGCCCTCCGCTGGACTCTTTCCAATTTTTCCACATCCTTCTTGTAGTGTGGGGCCCAAAACTGGACAGTACTCCAGATGAGGCCTCACCAATACCGAATAGAGGGGAATGATCACATCCCTTGATCTGCTGGCAATGCCCCTACCTATACAGCCCAAAATGCCATAAGCCTTCGTGGCAACAAGGGCATACTGTTGACTCATATCCAGCTTCTCGTCCACTGTAATCCCTAGGTCCTTTTCTGAAGAACTGCTGCCTAGCCACTCGGTCCCTAGTCTGTAGCAGTCTGATCCAATGGCCGGAAGTTGAAGCTATAAAAATTGAGACCGGAACTAAGGCATAAATGTTTAAGAGTGAGAATGATTAATCATTGGAACAACTTGCCAAGGATTATGGTGGATTCTCCATCACTGACAGTTTTTAAATCAAGACTGGATGCTTTTCTACAAGATCTGCTCTAGGAATTATTTTGGGAAAGTTCTCTGGTCTGTGTTATACAGAAGGTCAAATTAGATGATCACAATGGTCCCGTTTGGTCTTGGAATCTATGAATATGTACTCCAAAGGGAACGTGTTTGATATCCTTAGCTATATGATGCAAAGTATTTAATTAGACCCAACTGCTAATTTAATTTATGCGGTTTCATCAATTTCTTGAATATCCCTTACAAAAAAGGAAGTGGGTGGGCTGAATTTGCTTTTACTAAGACTATATAAAAATCCATTCTTATATCATGAACTCAATATGGAATTGGCACTTATGTCCAACAGTTATAACATTTAAGCAAATATTGGTGCAATTTCACCTCACTATACAGCTTTAAAACCCACAAATAGCAGCAGCAAAATACAAAAACAACTCATTTAAATTCACAGCAGATCTTCCCTATTTTAATTATGCAATCTGTGTCAGTGGGGAATCACAAATAGGATTACTTTTCCATCTGACCGATTTAGGCAGCTAGTGAGAATAGCATTCATGTCACCAGCAAGACAACACTGTCTGGAACAAATTTAATAGTCATACTGCAATAATCTGTTATTAGAATCCTTAATCCTTGCTCACACAATTATGTGTAAACTCTGACATCTATGGTTACCTGCGTAGTTTCTCCTCCATATCCAGAGATCTCATTCAGGTGCTTACTAACATTTTATCAAAGTCCTTTTGCCCCTAGAGATATAGACTGCTTTGTGATAATGGCAGAAACTTTAGAATTAGATGACATGGACAAGTCCTTCAAGCTCACCTTGTCCATGCTCTGGCCCATGCAGGGCAGCTCCCTATACATTGCTTTGTCTACCCTTCAACATCTTAAGCAATGGCACTTCCCTACTCTTTCCCAAGGAACCTATCCCACCTTAATAGGTTGCTCGGAAGCTTTTCTTTTTTTTTTTTTTTTAATTTAATTTTATTCCAATTCATCCCACTGTTCCCAGTTATTCTCATCAGGCCCATGCCAAGCACAATTCTTCCATATGTGCACATCTCACATACTTCTATGCTCTTTCCTGACCCCCATAACAGATTTTCACAATATACTGCCATGAAGCCTTCCATGTTCCTCATTAAATGCACTCAGAACGCAAAGAGATCAATAACCCCATTATTCTGCACTACACTAGATTTAAATTATGTGGCAGCATTAAAAGGTGACTTGCAAAGGAAAAAAAAAAAAAGACTGTCCCCTGTTCTGCTTCTTTAGGGATGAACAAAGGAGACCATTTTCCCCCAAAGCTTTTTCTGTGTGTTTTACCCAGGCAATATCAGGAATATTAAATAGTTTTCCCTGTTCTTCTTGGGCATCTAGGAGTACACGAGTGGGAAAGTCTAAGGCTAGGTCTATCCAACAAAGTTTTGCTAGCATAACTACATTGGTTAGGAGAGCAAAAAAGTCACACACCCCTAACCACACAGCTGTCCATCAGGGAGATAGTTTAATTAAACTGACAACTATACTTGCCTTTTGCCAGCATATGCTGCATAGCCACTGCACCATGCAAAGCCTCTGCAGTGCAGAGTACTAGCCCTTAGCCCAGGGGTGGGCAAACTTTTTGGCCCGAGGGCCACATCTAGGTGGGGAAATTGCATGCAGGGCCATGAATGTAGGGCTGGGGCAGGAGATTGGGGTGTGGGAGGAGGTGAAATGTGCAGGAACGGGCTCAGGGCAAGGGGTTTGGGTGCAGGCGGGGTGTGGGGTGCAGGCTCCGGCCCCACACCACTCCCATCCCGGAGCAGCTCCAGGATGGCAGTGGCGCGCAGCAGGGCTAAGGCAGGCTCCCTGCCTGCCCCGCGCCACTCCCAGAAGCGGCCAGCACCAAGTCCCTACGGCCCCTGTGGGGGCGGAGGCAGACGGCTCCGTGTGCTGCCCTCTGCCCCGACCCCCACAGAGGCCGCAGGGACATGGTGCCGGCCGCTTCTGGGAGCGGCGCAGGGCGGGTGCAGACAGGGAGCCTGCCTTAGCTCCACTGCGCCACAGGGCTGGCAATCCCACAGGCTGGATCCAAAGCCCTGATGGGCCAGATCTGACCCATGGGCCATAGTATGCCCCCTGCCTTAGTATGCCCCCATAAAGTACAGGCCAGAATGCTGACACTTTCATAGAGAGCTTTTCTTTCAAGTGTTTGTTAAACAGGCATTAAACTGAAACCAGAGTATTAAACTATCTGAACAAAAAATCCTCTCTCTTTTCAAAGGCTCAGGTTTCAGGATCTTGTATGATATAAGCAAGTTAGTTCTCTAACATCTTCCAGCAACAGAGAAGTAAAGACCTTTATAATAAATAACTGCTAATGTAAAAACCCAAGAAGAAATTTCACACACACACACTCTCTCCTTTCAGGCCACATTTATACATCTGAGATTAATAACAAACCCAAATTTCTTCTTTGCGGGTCACATTTAAATAAGCAGCAAAACAAGCTTTCCAATAGTTAAAAGGTTAACCATACTGTATTGCTATTCATTTCAAAAATTAAACAAACACTTTTTGGAATGTTTTTAGTCTATTACATACTTCCACTGAAATTTCTATTTACTGTAGGTCTTCATATAGTCACATACCTTTATTGTAGAAGAAAGAAAGAAAGGAAGAAAGGAAGAAAGGGACAGGTTACATGGCAACTGAGAGAAAGATGTAACGGCCAAACAGGGGCATTGGGTAGGGCTCTGGCACATGACTGCTAAGGAAGATCCAGCAGAGGTGCAAGTTATAACCACAGGTAGCACAAGACTGACTCAATTATAAGTAAAATCCGTTACCTACCTCTTGTAACTGTTCTTCGAGATGTGTTGCTCATGTCCATTCCAAGTAGGTGTGTGCGCGTCGCGTGGACAGTCAGCAAAAGGTTTTTCCCCTACTGGTACCCGTCGGGTCAGCTCAGGCGCCCCTTGGAGTGGTACCTTCATGGCACCACATAAAGGGCCCTGCCAACCCGCCGCATCTCCAGTTCCTTCTTGCCGGATTGCTCTGACAGAGGGGAAGGCGGGTGGGTCCTGGAATGGACATGAGCAATACATCTCAAAGAACAACAGTTACAAGAGGCAGGTAACTGTTTTTTCTTCGAGTGCTTGCTCGTGTTGATTCCAAGTAGGTGACTCCCGAGCCTTACCTAGGAGGCAGAGTTCATGGAACCGCTGGATTGAAGCACTGCTCTGCAGAACACTGCATCGTCCCTGGCATGCTGGGTAACAGCATAATGAGAAGTAAAAGTGTGGACCGAAAACCACGTCGCCACTTTACAGATCTACATTGGGACCTGGGCCAGGAATGCAACCAAGGAAGCCTGCGCTCTTGTAGCATGTGCCATCAGCACGGAGGTAGGTCCCTTTGAGAGGACACTGGGAAGCCCTTCATCCTGCTCACTACCACAACAAACAGCTGGTTTGATTTACGAAACTGCATCATTCACTTGATAGAAAAGGCCAATGTCCGCCGAAAGTCCACAGAGTGGAGCTCCTGGACTGTCTGCTCCTGGCTGTTAGCGTGAGGCTTAGGGAAAAAAAGACCTGATTGGCATGAAATTGAGGCACAACTTTAGGGAGAAAGGCTGAGTGCAGCCGAAGCTGCACTTTGTAAAAGATGACAGGTTTCAGAGTAGCAGCCGTGTTAGTCTGAATCCGCAAAAAGAAGAACGGGAGTACTTGTGGCACCTTAGAGACTAACAAATTTATTAGAGCATAAGCTTTCGTGGACTACAGCCCACTTTTTCGGATGCATATAGAATGGAACATATATTGAGGAGATATATATACACACATACAGAGAGCATATATATATATATGTGTGTGTGTATATATATATATATCTCCTCAATATATGTTCCATTCTATATACATCCGAAGAAGTGGGCTGTAGTCCACGAAAGCTTATGCTCTAATAAATTTGTTAGTCTCTAAGGTGCCACAAGTACTCCTGTTCTTCTTTTTGTAAAAGATGGTATAAAGAGGGTCAGATTTGAGGGCCTTGAGTCAGACACACTACTAGCTGAAATTATTGCGACCAGGAAAGCCACCTTCCATTACAGATAAACTAATGAACATGTCGCTAAGGGATCAAATGGACGCCCCATCAGCCTCGAAAGCACCAGATTAAGGTCCCATGCCAAGATCGGTTGCCGAACTTGCGGGTATAACCTGTCCAGTGCTTTAAGAAAACGACCCCACCACTGGGTTAGCGAAGACCGAGCAGTCTGCCACTCCTGGGTGGAACGCCAAAATGGCCGTCAAGTGAGCCTTTATCGATGAAATCAACAAGCCCTGCTTCTTTAAATGTAGCAGACAGTCCAAAATAAAGGATATTGATGTTTGCATCGGAGAGGTACAACTGCGAACACCAGATCAAGAATCTCTTCCACTTGGCCAAGTAGGTCACCCTGGTGGATGGTTTCCTACTGCCAAGGAGCCTCCCTAACAGGATCTGAGCATGTGAGCTCTACCGGGTTTAACCATGCAGCTTCCAAACCATGAGATGGAGAGACTCGAGATTGGGATGCTGGAGCTGGCCGTGGTGCTGAGTGATCAGGTCCGGAACTAAAGGTGGGGTGATTGGGGTGTCCAATGACAGCTCCACAAGCATGGTGTACCAGCGCTGGTGGGGCCAGGCTGGCGCTATCAGTATCATTGAAGCTCCTTCCCTTTTGCAGATGACACTAAACTGGGAGGAGTGGTAGATATGCTGGAGGGTAGGGATAGGATACAAAGGGACCTAGACAAATTAGAGGATTGGGCCAAAAGAAACCTGATGAGGTTCAACAAGGACAAGTGCAGAGTCCTGCACTTAGGACGGAAGAATCCCATGCACTGTTACAGACTAGGGACCGAATGGCTAGGAAGCAGTTCTGCAGAAAAGGACCTAGGGGTTACAGTGGATGAGAAGCTGGATATGAGTCAACAGTGTGCCCTGGTTGCCAAGAAGGCTAACAGCATTTTGGGCTGTATAAGTAGGGGCATTGCCAGCAGATCAGGGTACGTGATCATTCCCCTCTATTCTCTATTCTACACTGGAATGGGTTACCTAGGGAGGTGGTGGAATCTCCTTCCTTAGAGGTTTTTAAGGTCAGGCTTGACAAAGCCCTGGCTGGGATGATTTAGTTGGGAATTGGTCCTGCTTTGAGCAGGGGGTTGGATTAAATGACCTCCTGAGATCCCTTCCAACCCTGATATTCTATGATTCTATGATTACCCAGGCACCTTAAGCAGGACATGTGCAGGTCGCCCTTTGACATCAGCTTTTGGTACACCCCATATAGCTTAAACCCCTGGGACCGAGGCATGCCCTAGCCCCGGGCAGGGGAAGGGAATCCTAACTAACAAGAAGAGGGGATATGACACTACACTAAAAACTATTAACTAACTACTAAAACTATTTACAGGTAGGAACTACGAGTACACTAGGGGATCGTTCGAAAACAAGAGAAAAAAGAGAACACTCCAACAACTGTCACCGTCAGTAAGGAGAGGCAGTGGGTTGGCAGGGCCCTATACGCAGCGCCATGAAGGTGTGACTCCAAGGAAAAACCTTCCAGTGACTTTGCACATGGCGCACACACATCTAATTGGAATCAACATGAGCAAGCACTCAAAGAACACAAGGTTACTAAGGCCATGTCTACGCTACAGGTATTACAGCGGCACAGCACCACAGTGCTGCAGTGTTATAGTACGTCCCACATCAACAGAAGGTGTTTTTCCCATTGATGTAGGCAATCCACTTCCCCAAGCGGCAATAGCTTGGTCAACAGCTTCTTCCACTGGTTAATTTTTCACATCCCTGAGTACTGTAGGTATGTTGACTTAATAGTTAAGTGTAAACCAGACTTGAGGATATGACAAGCTCAGATTTATACACAACTGCATTAAAAGAAGATCGTTGTAATTGGTTTAATTTCCCATCACCACCATGAAAAAAAGTTTGCTGTGCCATAACCTCAAGGTATGAGTGAAGACCCTCCATAAGGTCCTGCAGACATGCTGTATGCCCTAAAACACAACTGAAAAAAATCCAGCCTGAAAGTCAAGTCATCCTGAATATTATGGCCTGGCTCACAAGGAAGTAAAATGTATGATAGTTACCTTGAAGCAGAGATGACCCTTTATGTGTTCTGTTTTTCTTCACAGTTGTTACCCTCTCACCTTCATTTCTGCAGCTTTTATTATTGAAAGAAAGATCTGTACGAAAGAAAGGTGTATATTACATTAGTATTAGACCTAAAGATCCCAAGACAAATTAAGTTTCTCCATCCCAGGACCTGTGCCATGCCCTTTAGAGGAGTATTTAAAACCGTACTCCAAGACACAAAATGTGAACGTAAGAACGGCCATACTGGGTCAGACCAAAGGTCCGTCTAGCCCAGTATCCTGTCTTCTGACAGTGACCAATACCAGGTGTCCCAGAGGGAATGAACGGAACAGGTAATCCATTCCCTATCCCTCATTCCCAGCTTCTGGCAAACAGAGGTTAGGGACACCATCCCTGCCAATCCTGGCTAATAGACTTATCCTCCATGAATTTATCTAGTTCTTTTTTGAAGTCTATTATCTTTGTAATTTCATGACGAGAGAGAACACAAGTTAGGAATTAAAACAAGTAAAGTCATGTCCTTCATCAGCTGGAAATGGTATTGATATTGACAATTGTGAAACCCAGGTGGAAAAAAAGAAATTGTGTGGGCCACTTGCAATACAACTGTCAACAATGAATGGTAGATCAGACCTCGACAGACTCCTTAATTTAATCTTATGGTGAACTTTTGCCAGCCAGTATGCAAGACATTCTTACGAAGAATACATCCTGGAAGACAATTTTATTAAGGGGAGTTACTACCCCATTTGAGAGTCATCGGCCATTCTACTTACGTTTACAACTTGCATATCAACTTCCCCTTCCCAAGACAAACAAAAAATTATTAAAAACACTGCTATTTAATAGATGTCAGAGGAAAGCATAAAGGCACCTGCAGCATCATTCATGTTGCTTTTCAGTTGTCTGATGAAGCAGAGCACAAAATGTATGCTTCTACCAGCAGTTACATGCTCCATTCCAACATATGGCAAGGTGAACTTCACCATCCAACTGCTGGATTGGACTATGAATATCCTTTCAGACTGTCTCTTCTAAAAAGTCTATCCTTCATTTGCAACTGAATTCTCAAAGAAAGAAAATCTTGGAAGTTAGAACCAGACCATCTTTAAATAGGAACAAATGGAGATAAGCAGGTTCCAAAGATGCTGGTATGTGATTTTAATTCATATTTCAGTCAAAACTGGGAAGCTGTAATCACTAGATTAAACTAAGCCAAAGTGTCCTTTTCATGGACTCTTCACTATTCTAAGTAATTTAATTATCTTAACCTTGTCCTAAAGCAAAAAGACATACCCAGCCAAACATTTCTAGGCAACTAGAAGAACCCTGAGAAAAAAAAATTCTTTTCCAGTTACTTGGCACTAGTCCAGGTTCTGAAGGGCCACTCAAACAGCTCAGTTAACAGCTACATTGGCAATTTACAAAAATTTCAAGGACCAACTAATTTTCATCTTCAATAGGGAAGTTTGGCTTATACAACTTGAATACTGTGTCAAGATGTGGTCACCCCATCTCAAAAAATATATATTGGAATTGGAAAAAGGTTCAGAAAAGGGCAACAAAAATTATTAGGGATATGGAACAGCTTCCAAATGAGGAGCGATTAATAAGACTGGGCCTTTTCAGTTTGGAAAAGAGACGACTAAGGGGGGATATGATACAGATCTATAAAATCATGACTAGTGTGGAGAAAGGAAATAAAGAAGTGTTATTTACTCCATCTCACAACACAAGAACTAGGAGTCACTAAATGAAATTAATAAGCAACAGGTTTAAAACAAACTAAAGGAAGTATTTTTTTCACATAATGCACAGTCAACCTGTGGAGCTCCTTGCCAAAGAATGTTGTGAAGGCCAAGACTATAACAGGGTTCAAAAAAGAACTAGATACATTCATGGAGGAATTGGTCCATCAATGGCTATTAGCCAGGATGGGCAGGGATGGTGTCTTAGCCCATTTGTCAGAAGCTGGGAAGGGGCGACAGGGGATAGATCACTTGATGATTACTTGTTCTGTTCATTCCCTCTGGGGCACCTGGCATTGGACACTGTCAGAAGACAGGATACTGGGCTAGATGGACCTTTGGTCTGACCTAGTATGGCCGTTCTTAAGTTCCCTCATAACTAGCTTTCCTTCTCTGAAATCCTCACTGGTTTGTGTTATGCTGGTGGTAATTCAGAATGCCTTGTGCTGTGACATAACAAACCATAGGAAGACTTAGAATGTTGTATTCTGGAATATCCTCTGCTACCCGTGTTCTCGACTCAAATATCCAACAGCATTAACTGCCCTCATCTATTTAAAGTACACATTACTCCTTGAGGAATTCTGCACCACTGCGCAATGCAGAATTTAATGTTGTTTGTGCAGAATTTCCTTTCTCCCACAGAATAGGATGCAGAGGTATTGGCTGCCACAAGGTAGCCACTGGACCAGGCAGAGCCCAGCTTGCAAACAGAAGACAAGGTGGGGCGTGGGGGGGGGGAGGAAAGAGGGAGAGAGGAGGAGGGAATTGGAGGGTTCCTGGCAGCTGCAGTTCCCAGCATGCCCTGAAGAAAGGAGGCTGCGGCGCGCAGGAAACTTTGTGCCAACCCAGGACCCAGCATCAGGCTGTTTCTCTCTCTGGATCCCTAGGGTTTAGAGGGGTAGGGTCTGAGAGTGTCTGGGCGGGGTGGGAGGGAGGAGAAGGGCAGCTGGGCTCTGGAGGGACATGGTGTGAGTATCTGGGCCCAGGGGGAAGCCTGTAGCTGGCCTCCGGGGGGGGGGGGGGGGGGGGAAGGGGGGACCGGGGGGGGGGGGGGGGGGGGGAGTGTCTGGGCTGGGGAGAGTCATGGCTGGGCTCTGGGGGAGACAGGGCAGAGAAACAGGGACTGGGTTGTCATATGGGGTTTCTTTAATGCTCTACTTCTGGGGGGATTTTTGTGTGTGCCTATATTGTTACAGATATACTTACTGACAGGTATTATGAAATAAACTACCAACATAATCAAAATTGGCATAATTCTATAGTGTTATTTTGACACACAATTTTCAGGAATTTAAAATATTGTGCACAGAATGTTTAATTTATTGGTACAGAATTCCCTCAGGAGTAACACATTGCCTTTATCCCCCAAAGCTCTTACATCTTACTACTCTTTGGGTAGTGGCATTTACTGAAGTAGAGCAGAGAGAAGATGGGTTGGGAAGCAGTGAAACCAGGAAGATACAATACAGTTATAAACTAAAGCCTTGTCTTCACTAGCCCCTCACCCCCCCAAAAGTGTTTTTTACCATGTGTTAACTAACAATTTTAAAATGTGAATTTGGCAAGGCAGTTTTTATAGGTGTTAACTGGTCATGGTAAACCCTGCGCTCCCTCTAGTGTTTTCTTCAACCAATTAAGGGTGAAAAACACGAAGTGCTTTTTCCACACTAGGATTTTACCACATCTGAATTAACTCATAATAAACATCTACATATATAGTGCTGTGGCTGTGCCACTGTAGCACTTTAATGAAGATGCAACTACGCCAATAGGCGAGCTTCTCCTGTTGTCATAATTAATCCACCTCCCTGAGAGATGGTAGCTATGTGTTTTGGAGAAGCTCTCCCATCAACATATCATTATCTACACCAGGGGTTACGTTGGTATAACTACATTGCTCAAGGGTGTGGATTTTTCACACCCCTGAGCAACACGGTTATACTGATATAAGTTTATAATGTAGATCTGGCCATAGTAAAAACTCTTCTAGTGTGGATTCACCCAAACTGTTTGCTGATCACTGTGCTATAATGTGTTTGCATACATTAAGAGCTCAGTGCAACATTATCTTCATACATCAGTGAGTTAATTCACTTACAGTCAGAATTTAAGGCCAGAAAACCATCCACCATATCTAGTCTGACTTCCTGTATATCATGGGCCACCAACACTATCTAGCTTTCCACACACTAAGCCCAACAACTGAAATTAGACCAAAGTATTACAACCTTCAGAAAACTTAACTATTGTGGGCCACAGGCAAAGAATGAAAGGGACTGGAGTGCACCTATTGGTGAGGCCCCTGCATGGGGAAGGAATGAATTAAGTGATATATACACAATCTCAGCAAGTGACCTGCATTCCACACTGCAGAGGAAAGCAAAAAAGCCCAAGGCTACTGTCAATCTGACCTGGGGGGAAATTCCTTTCCAATCCCACATACAGTGATCAGTTAGACCTTGAACATGTAAGCAAGAACCAGCAAGACAAGCATATATATGAGAGAGGGAGAGAGACGATGAGAATTCTCAAAAACAACAAGGAGTCCAGTGGCACCTTAAAGAATAACAGATTTATTTGGGCATAAGCTTTCGTGGGTAAAAAAAACCACTTCTTCAACTGCAGCAGAATGAGAATTCTCAGTTCCATCTCAGAGCACCAACCCACTTCATCCTGCATCCCATATCCAACTGTGGCCATCTCCAATGCTTCAGAAGGAGACAAAACACACCAAGAATACATTGTGAAGGGGGAGGGGGAAATCAGATTTTAGGAATATAAGACAAACTAGAAGGGATCCAAGGGCTGCAGAGCCCTGTCCCCATCACCACAATCAACTCCATCATACAAGCCCATTCAAATATGTCAAGCTCTCTCAAAACAAAGTTATTTGAACAGACACCTACTGGGAGTCTGTTACAGAACTTCACTGATGGTTTGAAACCGTCTAATTTCCAGCCTAAATTTTTTCATGGCCAAATTCATACCTATTTGTTCTTATGCCAACATTGTCCTTTAGCTTAAATAAATATCTACCCTCCCTAGTGTTTATCTGCTTGATGTACTCATAGGACAGCAATCATATCCCCTCTTGTACTTTGTTTTGCTGGGCTAAAAAAGCTAAGCTCTTTGAGACTTGGTCTACAGTAGCAACTTATGTCAGTACAGTATAACTAAATCGCTCAGGGGTGTGGAAAATCCACCCCTCCTGAGTGACACAATTATACCGACCTAACTCCCAGTGTAGACAATGGTACGTCAACAGGAAGGCTCTTCCAGTGGACCCAGCTACTGCCTCTAGGGAAGTGGATTACCTACACTAGTGGTTCTCAACCAGGGGTACATGTACACCTGGAAGTACACAGAGGTCTTCCAGGGGGTACATCAACTCATCTAGATATTTGCCTAGTTTTACAACAGGCTACATAACAAGCGCTAGCAAAGTCAGTACAAAACTAAAATTTCATACATACGACTTGTTTATACTGCTCTATATACAACACACGGGTGGTTCTCTAACTTTGGTACTGGTGATCCCTTTCACATAGCAAGCCTCTGAGCGTGACCCCCTTACAAATTAAAAACACTTTTTTATATATTTAACACCAATATAAATGCTGGAGGCAAAGCGGGGTTTGGGTGGAGGCTGACCGCTCGCAACCCCCCCGTAATAACCTCCCGATCCCCAGTTTGAGAACCCCTGCTATACACTGAAGTAAGTACAATATTTATATTCCAACTGATTTATTTTATAATTATATGGTAAAAATGAGAAAGTTAGAAATTTTTCACTAAGAGTTTCCTGTGACACTTTTGTATTTTTATAAGTGATTTTGTAAGCAAGTAATTTTTAAGTGAGGTGAAACTTTGATTTGTCTTGCATATCCCCCAACTCCTGAAAGGGATACAGTAGTCTGGAAAGGTTGAGAGCCATTGACCTATACCAATGTGAGAAGCCCTCCTGTCGGCGTAGGTAGCGTCTTCACTGAAGCACTACAGAGGCCCAGCTTCATCCATACAGCAGCACCGCTGCAGCATTTCAAGCATAGAGAAGCCCTCAGTCTCACATTTGTTGAGATGGTCACTTTTATTCCTGAAGCTACAGCAGATGGACTGCCCTAATCAATGCAAGCTATGAATAGGTCCTACCAATGACTAACACAAAGTTTTTAGTCTCGGTGTAAAAAGAGACAGCAAATTTTCTTGGGAGGAAGATGTACCCAACACCACCATCTGCTGGGGGTAAAGGTCAAAAGTCACTTGACTACCTTCAACATAAAAGCCTAAAGACTCAAATCTGGCCTGAAAACATGGGACAACTGGCTTATGGAGACAAAGATTTACTGATACTGGATAAAAATAATGGAATAAAAATATTTATTCCAAGCTAGTTTATTCCCATTTATAGGACACAATATACAAAAGACAGTTCAGTGGTTTGAGCATTGGCCTGCTAAACCCAGGGTTGTGAGTTCAATCCTTAAGGACGCCATTTAGGGATCTGGGACAAAAATCTGTCTGGGGATTGGTCCTGCTTTGAGCAGGGGGTTGGACTAGATGACCTCCTGAGGTCCCTTCCAACCCTGATATTCTAAGATACAGTCAGATGAGCATCACCTTGTGCAATGTACAGGTTTTGCTGAGCTTCCTCCAACTCATTTTTATCTTAACAAAAAACTGGGCTGCTTAACATTTTATATTTATAGCTTAACAGGACTACTACAAAAACATCACAATACTAAAATAGTTGCAATGTGAATTAGCTTAACAAGCAAATAGGAGGACCCATCCTTGGACAGTTCTCTGTATAGTACAAGTTACTAAAAGATGCAAGAGGCAGAAATATAATTTCATCAGCAGTATGCTTCACAGCCATTGCTGTATTAACAAGGCCTTCATTATTTCCGGATTATTTAGATGATCATAATGGTCCCTTCTGACCTTAAAGTCTATGAGATCACGTGTTTTCTTTCTGTAGCGATTTGAAGCCACAGTTCACAACTCAGCCATTTCAAAAGTGTTCATTTTAACTTGAAATAATTAATAATAAGGAATTTCTCCAGGATTTCTCCCCTCGAACCCAACATTTATTAAAGTCTTTCACAATCATGAAGAGCAAGAAAAATACTTTTTTAAATTAAAGCTTAGATTCTGGAGCACAATTTTAAAACAAGGATGGACTATAAAATTAATTCCACGGCTGCAGATTCATAAAATATACAGGGCCCTAACCAGAATGTTCTCTTCAGATGACCACCTGGCACATTTTCTCCTCTTTGTTCTATCCAAGGGATAGCCAGTAATCTAGTTAAAATTAGTTCTGAATTTAAAGCTAAGGCGAGAAAAGGAACCTCTGTCTGGGGATTGGTCCTGCTTTCAGCACGGGGTTGGACTAGATGTCCTCCTGAGGTCCCTTCCAACCCTAATATTCTATGATTATGTGATTCTTATAGAAGCAGAAAATATCAAGCTTAGTTAACATAAATCTAGAAGCTTGTGCACACTATTACAGGTATACCTAAGATTGCCCATCACTTTCCATTATGAGACCTTGTTTTCAGTTCTTTATAGATTTCTCAGACTAACTGTTAGATGAAATGGCCATTCAGTGATTATAGACACACTGGTGTTCTGAGAGGGTAATGAGAATTCTCTCTCGAATACTTGGCTCACTCATTCTTGCTAGGGATGCCATCTTTTAAATGCTGGTAACCACACCTGAGGCCCTGCCCCTTCACCCAAAGCCCCACCCCAGCTCTGCCTTTTCCCTTGAGGCCCCACCCTCTTCTCTGCCTCTTTCCCCCCCCCCCCGCCCCCAAATCCCACGCCCATCACTTGTTCCTCTTCCCCTCGTCGCTCACTGGACCATATCAAGGAACAGGTAGGAGGAGGCCCTCCCCGCAATAAACCAGACTTTTGGTTCAGGTGCCATTTAGGGTTGGCAGGTCCTGAAAAGAAGACACCTGGCAACCCTAAATGGTACCCGGATACAGAAGCCAAAAACCAGGCTGTCCAGGTAAAATCTGGACGGATGACAACCCTACCCTATCTCCTTCTCTTCTCCCTGCCCCATTCTCCCATCCCCTTTCCTCTCCCCACCCTATCCCCTTTCCTCTGTCCCCCTGCCTCTATCCCACTCCCCCACACCCATCTCTTCCCTCTGCCCTATCCTGTACCCCTTCCTTCCCCACTGCCTCTCCCCCACTCCCCACCCCCTTGCCCTGCCCTCCCCTTCCCATGGGCACTCAGGTGATACAGAGCCAGGATCCAGCACATGCAGAAGAGGATAACGACAGGCACTAGGACCCAGGAGGCAGCATCCCGGAGCTGCCAGCTTTAGCCAGGGAGAGGGGTTAAGCAAGCCGGCAGACACAGCTTGGGAAGGACAGAGTTTCCCTCCCTCCTCCCCAACAGGCTCAGCAGAGCAAGCCCCGCTTAGCCCTCGCAGAAATCATGGGTGGGGGATAGTGGAGGAGCAATGTCGTCCTCCCCCCCCCCCAAACTACACCCCTGGCTCATGCAGGTTGATGACCTGGCACCTCCCCCGCCCGTGGTCACCAAACACCTTGCCAGGTTCCCTTTTTGACCGGACTTTCTGGTAGAAAACCAGACACCTGGTAACCCTAGTTCCTGCTCACATGTTCCAGATCTAACTAGTAGTCATATGTGGGGTTGGAAATAAATTTTCCCCGAGGTCAGATTGGCAGCGACCTTGGATTTCTTTTTTTTTTTTTTAATGCTTTCCTCTCCTCTCCAGTGTGGGGTGTGGGCCACTTGCAGGGATTATCCATGTATCGCTCACTTAATTGGTGGACACCAATCTTTTCTATTCTCTGCCTATGGCACACAATAGTTTATTCTCCAGAAGGTCATAATAGTTCAGTTTAATTTCAGTTGTCGGGTTGTGTGGGTGGCATTGGTGGCCTGTGATATACAGGTCAGACTAGGTGATCTGATGGTCCCCTGAACTCTATAACTGAGTAAATTCCTCATGCCTAGTGTTTGCCTCAGGCTGACTTTTGGGGGGAAATTACAGGTAAAACAGGTCAGCCATTCCCAAGAACAAGATTAGGGAAAAATGTTTTGTCCATGTGAAAAGAATTCTTATAACTGTTTCACTGAGAAACTCTAGCACCCTCATGCCTTGGAACAAGACCTTGGAATTTGGAAGCGGGTGGCTGTCTTACCAGGGACGTGCCTTTTACTGTTCCCATCAACGAACACCTACATTTGAAGAAAATTTCAGTAGAGGCTTGTAGAGTTTGGCAGCTGAATTTTCCAAAGATTGTCTGTACTGGGCATCCTCCAGCCCAGGGTGGCACAGGTTAATAAGCAGGACAAAACCTGTAACAGATGTGTAGTCACAGTGCTTAATGCACTACTGGAAGCTGCTCAGATACTATGGTGATCAGCATGGCATACAGACCTATAATAGAATAAACTGTCCCTGCAATTGAGTCTCCCAGTGCTGTGGGTTACTGTACTATAAGGCACCAGAATTGACAGCAAGAGACTCTTGGGGGAGGGATAGCTCAGTGGTTTGAGCATTGGCCTGCTAAACCCAGGGTTGTGAGTTCAATCCCTGAGGGGGCCATTTAGGGATCTGGGGCAAAAATCTGTCTGGGGATTGCTCCTGCTTTGAGCAGGGGGTTGGACTAGATGACCTCCTGAGGTCCCTTCCAGCCCTGATATTCTATGATTTGTGCTCTCAATGCTCCCCAGGCAATGAAGAGGAGGAAGCAACCACACTGAAATGTAGAAGATTGAGAATTGGGGAAAAGGGGGTGGTAGAAGCCAGACAGTGGGGAGAAGCAAAAGGATCTACAACTTACTCCTGGGGGAATTCTGTACCCCTCCAAGAGCACACAATTTATACTCTCTGCAGATTTCCTTGCCCCCTCTCCCCCAGAGAAATGGAGGACAAAGAAATCTGTGGGGAAGATGCATTCCCCAGCAGCCTGGGCACGTCTTCTGGGAGCAGCCAGCAGAGATGCACATCCACCACGGGAGAGGCTGGGCATGTGTGCATCCGTGGAGGGGGGGGGGCTGCATGCAAATGAGCAAGAGAGACTCACTCTGTCCCTCTTGCTCACGGTTGCAGCATCCCGAGCTTGTGGGGGGATAGAGCTGCATGAGGCAGGGTCTGTCCCTGAGGCAGAGCAGAAATGTAACAACTAAGCACATTGTCAGTTAATTCTTCCCATTCTTAGTCAATTAAGACTCCTTTATATTGCCAGAATGGTTACTCCTAGGGGAATTCTGCGCCACTGCAGAAGGCAGAATTTTGCAGAAATTAATGTTGTGCATGCAAAATTTCCTTTCCCCCCACAGAAATGGACTGAAGTGCTGCTAACCGCCACTAGGGGCAGCTAGACTTGGCAGAGCCCAGCTTGCGCACACAAGATACCGCTGGGAGAGAGGAAGCTAGAGGGTTCCATGCACTGTCCTACGGATAGGGTTCCACAACCACCACTCCCAAGAGAAGGAGGCGGGTGGTGGTGTACTCAATGATTTTTTTGCCTCTGTCTTCATCAACAAGGTCAGCTCCCAGACTGCTGCACTGGGCAGCACAGTATGGGGAGGAGGTGACCAGCCCTCTGTGGAGAAAGAAGTGGTCAACAGTGTGCTCTTGTTGCCAAGAAGGCTAATGGCATTTTGGGCTGTATACATAGGGGCACTGCCAGCAGATCGAGGGTCGTGATCATTCCCCTCTATTCAACACTGGTGAGGCCTCATCTGGAGTACTGTGGCCACTACAAGAAGGATGTGGAAAATTGGAAAGAGTCCAGCGGAGGGCAACAAAAATGATTAGGGGGCTGGAACACATGACTTATGAGGAGAGTCTGAGGGAACTGGGATTGTTTAGTCTGCAGAAGAGAAGAATGAGGGGAGATTTGATAGCTGCTTTCAACTACCTGAAAGGGGGATCCAAAGAGGATGGATCTAGACTGTTCTCAGTGGTACCTGATGACAGAACAAGGAGTAATGGTCTCAAGTTGCAGTGGGGAAGGTTTAGGTTGGATATTAGGACAAACTTTTTCACTAGGAGGGTGGTGAAGCGATGGAATGGGTTACCTAGGGAGGTGGTGGAAACTCCTTCCTTAGAGATTTTTAAGATCAGGTTTGACAAAGCCCTGGCTGCGATGATTTAATTGGGAATTGGTCCTGCTTTGAGCAGGGAGTTGGACTAGATGACCTCCTGAGGTCCCTTCCAACCCTGATATTCTATGAATCAATCTAGCTCCCTTTTGAATCAAGTTATAGTACTGGCCTTCACCACATCCTCTGGCAAGGAGTTCCAGTGGTTGACAATGTGTTGCGTGAAAAAATACTTTCTTGTGTTTGTTTTAAACCTGATATCTATTAATTTCATTTGGTGGCCCCTTGTTCTTGTATTATGAGAAGGAGTCAATAACACTTCCTTATTTACTTTCTCTATACCACTCATGATTTTATAGACCTCTATCACATCCCCCCTTAGTTGCCTCTTTTCCAAGCTGAAATGCCCCAATCTTATTAATCTCTCCTCATACAGAAGCCATTCTATGGCCCTAATCATTTTTGTTGCCCTTTTCTGAACCTTTTCCAATATATCTTTTTTTGAGATGGGGCGACCACATCTCCATGCAGTATTCAAGGTGTGGGCGTACCATGGATTTAGATAGAGGTAATATGATAAGACAGAATATATCTATCCCTTTCTTGATGATTCCCAACATTCTGTTCACTTTTTTGACTGCCGCTGCACATTGAGTGGATGATTTCAGAGAACTATCCACAATGACTCCACGATTTCTTTTTAGAGTGGTAACCGCTAATTTAGACCCCATCATTGTATATGTAAAGTTAGGATTATGTTTTCCAATGTGCATTTCTTTGCATTTATCAATATTAAATTTCATCTGCCTTTTTGTTGCCCAGTCACCCAGTTTTGAGAGATCCTTTTGTAGCTCTTCGCAGTGTGCCTGGGACTTAACTATCTTGAGTTGTATCATCTGCAAATTTTGCAACCTCACTGTTTACCCCTTTTTCCAGATAGTTTATGAATATGTTAAATAGGACTGAGCCCCGTACAGATCCCCGGGGGACACCACTATTCACCTCTCTCCATTCTGAAAAACTGACCATTTATTCCTACCCTTTGTTTCCTATCTTTTAACCAGTTACCAATCCATGAGAGAACCTTCCCTCTTATCCCATGACTGCTTATTTTGTTAAAGAGCTTTTGGTGAGGGACCTTGTCAAAGGCTTTCTGAAAATCTAAATATACTATATCCACTGGATCTCCTTTGTCCGCATGCTTGTTGATCCCCTCAAAGAATTCCAGTAGATTGGTAGGAACATAATACTTTTATTGGATCTCTTACAGCGTGGATGTTACTGTAGCTGGGGTTTGCCACATGTTTTTCACCGGTTCCAGCAGTGCAACCCTGGATGGTGTTAGGGTGAATATCCAGCAGCTTGTGTTAGGATTCTTTGACCTCTTCAAGAGCTATATGTAAGAGTCTACCACCCATTTAAAGTGGTCTTAAAACTGCCGAAAATCATCAGCTATAGACAGAGGAGGCGGTGTTACCAGCTTATCCAGTGAAGATGACAAGATGGTAGTCTGAGGAGTAGCTTCTTTATCCGTTCAAGTCTCTTGATCTTTGAACATTTCCTCCTGTTGCTGAGGAGAAGAAGCTTGAGTCTCCCTATCACCCCAACACAAGAAGGTCATGGCCCTAGAGAATGCTGGCAATACGTTGTCCAGGAAACCCAATATGGCCACTGAGGACCATAGGGGGAATGAAGTGGAATCCATAAGAACAGCCATACTGGGTCAGACCAAAGGTCCACCTAGCCCAGTATCCTGTCTTCTGGCAGTGGCCAATGCCAAGTGCTCCAGAGGGAATGAACAGAACAGGTAATCATCAAGTGATCCATCCCGTCGCCCATTCCCAGCTTCTAGCAAACAGAGGTCAGGGATAACATCCCTGCCCATCCTGGCTAATAGCCATTGATGGACCTACCCTCCCTGAACTTATCTAGTTATTTTCTGAACCCTGTTATAGTCTTGGCCTTCACAACATCCTCTGTCAAGGAGCTCCACAGGTTGACTGTGCATTGTGTGAAAAAATACTTCCTTTTGTTTGTAATAACCTGTTGCCTATTAATTTCATTTAGTGACCCCTAGTTCTTGTGTTATGAGAAGTAAACAGCACTTCCTTATTTACTTTCTCCACATCAGTCATGATTTTGTAGATTTCTATAGACCATAGGGGGAAGGGAGTGGAATCCAGGATTGCTCTCACAAGAAATGATGAGGAAAGGGGGTTCATATATGGGAAGGTAGAAGAAAATAGTCAAAGAAAAAACAAATTACCTCGACTTCATGGACAAAATACATTTGTTTCCATTTCATAACCAGTAGTAACATTTTAATTTTTTCCCTCTTGTTCTCAATCCATCTGTCCCTAAAATATTTTAATGTGCCTCTAACACCTACACAATTTGAAAGACTGGTAGCCATGGTAATACCTGACTAGTTTAAATTCTCAGCCATACTGTGGCATTAGTTTAGGGTTTTCCTCATTATTATATTCTGTAACCTTCCATTATTCTGCATTGCACAGTTACTTGAAAAACAAGATACCTCGTTTCATAAGAACAGTCCCAGTAGCACCTGGGACACAAATAAGCATCAGCCCAATCATGCTAGGCATTGGACAGTAGTTCCTGCATCAAAGAGTTTATGACCTAATCGAAGAAAAGACAACAGCTGTGGGTATAACAGAAGGAAGAGAGGGGAAGTCAGATACAGTGAGTTACAGTGGGCCTGAGTACGTCAAATATAAAATTGCAATTTAGCAGGAGGATAAATAGCAAGAGCAGATTATCTCAAAACAGGATTTGTCGATTTTGAGTTTAACATTGTTAGCAACTAATGGGGGGGGGGTCAGTCCTAATATTTTAAACCCCTTGAATAAAATGTATATAAAAGTTAGGGCTTGAGCAGAAATATGGGGTGAAAGGGTTGGCAAAGAACAGGCAAAAGCATGCTCAGGTTGGAAAAAGTGAGCTTCAGTTTCATTAAGAAAAACGTAAGACTATTCAAATTGTTCCCATGATTTTAAAATTCCAACTGTTTTTAAACAAAACTAATCTAATCCTCTGCAATGTTTAAAAACCAAATATTTCACACCAAGGATCAGCACTGACCCCCCACCTGGTAAGGCAACTCATCTTTTCACGTGCTGGGATACATATACTGCTTACTGTATTTTTCACTCCATGCATCTGATGAAGTGGGTTTTAGCCCACGAAAGCTTACGCCCAAATAAATTTGTTAGTCTCTAAGGTGCCACAAGGACTTCTCGTTGATTTTGCTGATACAGACTAACACGGCTACCACACTGAAACTAATCAGGTGTAAACATAGATAGGACATCACAATCCGAGCAGAAAAACTAGCCAGACTACATATATTCCCCAACAAAGGCGGTCTAATTTATCCATTTCCAAAAATGGAACTTCCCACACAGACATAGATTTACACAGCATAAGAGTCACCACTGAATTACTTGCAGGTCATGTAGATTAAATCACTCCTTTCTGTTTCATGAGCTCCTTTATTTCCATTCTCCCAGCAAGCCAATCCTGCTACTCCACAAAGCACTACAACAAAGGAGCTCTGCATATTATCCTACACTATGATCTGACTCAAATATCACAAAGAGGCTAATTTGTTGCCTCAAGGAAACAAATCTAGGAAAAACTTCTTAACTGTAAAAACAGTAGGACACTGGAACAGACTGCCTTGGGAGGTTGAGGAAGCTTCTTCACTTGAGGTTTTTAAAAGGAGGGTGGAGAGCCATCTGTCTGTGATGGTTTAGACACAACAAATCCTGCATCTTGGTTAGAATTCACTAGATGACCCTTGCAATCCATTCTAACCCTACGATTCTAAGGCCTTATCTACACTGGCAAGTTACTGCGCAGTAAAGCAGCGTTCTGCGGTGTAACTCCTGAGGTGTACACACTGCCAAGCCACTATGGCCTTGGCTACACTTGCAAGTTACAGCGCTGTAAAGCCTTCCCCCAGCGCTGTAACTCACTCCCCGTCCACACTGGCAGGGCACTTGCAGCGCTGTATCTCCCTGGGTACACCGCTGCAGGTACTCCACATCGCCAAGAGGAGTAACAGCTGCAGCCGAGTGGCTACCACTCACAGGTGAGAGTGTAAACGCTTGCACTGTACTAATCACCTTGTCAAGTGGCCAATCCTCTCCATTGTTGTGACCAGCTGCAGGAATGCGGAAGTATGGGTTTCAAAGCTCCTACCACAGAGAAAAGCAAACAATTTGCCGCTTGCTTTGAGTGAGTAAATGAATGAGCAGGGGGCCGGGAGTTCGGAACTTGCAAAATAGAGAGCTGACATGCTCCAAAAAGCACTCTGTCTGCACCCACACTCCCTGTCACAATCCACCCCCCTCCCCCATTTTGAAAAGCATGTTGCTGCGGCCATATGAATGCTGGGATAGCTGCCCATAATGCATCACTCCCAACACAGCTGCAAATGTTACAAGTGTGGCCACACCACTGCGCTGTCAGCTGTCAGTGTGAACAGACTGCAGCACTTTTCCCTACTCAGCTGTACGAAGACAAGTTTACCTCACAGCACTGTACAGCTGCAAGTGTAGCCAAGGCCTTACTGTGCAGAAATTCCTCAGTTGCAGCGTTGCAAAAAGCCCAGCTCCATCGTAAGCCTTAACGTGTAGAGGCTCCTGTACAGCATTGGGAGCGTAAACACATTACAGCGCAGAAAGAAATCAACTGGCCTCCGGAAGTGTCCCATAGTCCCTCAAGTGGCTGCTCTGCTCATTGTTTTGAACTCAGCAGCCCTGGAGACATGCGCCCCACCCCTTTCAAAGCTCCTGACAGCCAAAAGCAAACCATTAATTTGGAATGCTCCTGCTGTTGAACACACAGGCAGGCGTGAGTGAGTGAGTGAGTGTGTGCTGTGTTGAGAGCTGGGGAGAGAGATGGAGGCTGATGGGGTTTCCCCCTCCCCCAGGACTGGTTGCTTCCTGCCGCTGTCTGAACTTACAAGACAGGATGCTGACACACACTGTCCCCCAAAACACACAGTCTCTCTCCCCCCCACATACACACACACACTCCCTGTCACATATTATCCCTCCACCCCACTTCAGTTGAAAAGCAGGTGGCAATGTAATAGGATGCCCATGGAACAATGGGATTGGGAAATCTGCATCATGTGATGCTATGCCTACCCCATGAGGCACTGCAAACCCATCCCAAAGCACCCTGCGGACAGTGGCACAGTGGGATAACTACCACAATGCACTGCTCTCTCTGCCATTGCAAGAGCTGCTAATGTGGATGGGCTCCACTGTCACAAGGAGCACAAGAAGCACGCAACAGTGGGTTAATTCCAGCACTTTAATAAAAGTGGTATAACTTGTTGCGCAGAAACTTGCCAGTGTAGACATATCCCAAGGTAACTTTTAAGAACTCCCTTTGTTTCTTGGAGCAAGAATGGCTATTCACAGCTACACAATTAAATGTATTGGACACAGTGCACAGCCTTAGAAGTTGTAAGTGTGAATGCACACAACTTGAAACAGAGTAGCAAAGTCTGAAAGAAATATTACACCACACTAGTATTAGCCCTTGTTTACACTGGAAAATTAAGTTGGCATAACCATGTCGCTCAGGGGTGTGAAAAATCCACACCTGAGTGGCACAGTTAAGTGGACCTAAGTCCCTGTATCAACAGCTTACAATTGATGGAAGAATTCTTCTGTCGACTTAGCTAACACCTCTCAGGGAAGTAGATTACCTACAGGAGAATCCCTTCCATTGGCATAGGTAGTGCCTAGGCTGAAGTGCTGCAGCTCTGACGCTGTAGTATTTTAAGCACAGACAAGCCCTTTATAGAGACACTATCTCCAGCACAGTGATCTACTATCCAGCTCCTCACCCTTAAGAGAATTTCCTTCCACATTTAACGTCAAAACAAGAGAAATGAAAGACCTTATTCGGGACGGTACCCCTTACATGCAAGTGTTTGTGGTTTCTAATTCTTGCTTTAGTTGCATGGAAGATTGTTATATCACTGCCTTAATTTACAAGGCCAGCTAATCCTGAATCAAAGCCAATAACAAAAAGCAGACACTGTCTCATAAAATATGCCCATCTTTTGTCTAGAGAACCTTGTTGTCCTAAAAAGAAGTGCTGTACTAGTCTAGAGAATGAAGGCCACTCTCAGAGTAGGAACAGACACTCCATTTGAGAATGCAGTCCCTACTTTCCAAACTAAACATACCCAGTTCTTTCAGCCTTTGCTCATATCCATATGGCTTAAATTTCATCCCTTTGATCACGTGTCGCTCACCTCTGGATCCTTTCTAAGCATCGGTGACCAAAATAGGACACAATACTCCAGCTGAGGCCTAACCAGTGCTGAACAGAGCGGTGCTATCACCTCCTGTGAATTGCATGCTAGGTCTCAGTTTTAGGTTAATGCAACCTAAAACTGCGCTTCCCTGTTTTTTGTTGTTGTTTTTTTTTGGGGGGGGGAGGGGAGGGGACGGGGGGACAGCAGTGCATTGCTGACTCATGTTGAGGATGTGAGCCACCACAACTCACAGATCCTTCTCAGCAGTGCAGCTGCCAAACCAGTTTTCCTCATTCTGTATTTGCGCGTTTGGTTTTTCTTCCTTAAGTGTAGCACCTTACCTCAGCCTTTGCTGAACTTCAGTTTGTCATCTATAGCCCAGGTCTCCAATTTATCAAGATCCCTCTGAATTTTAGCTCGATCCTCCAAAGTTTTGGCAACTCCCCTTCCCCCCCCCCCCCAGCTTTGTCTCATCTGCAAACTTGATCAGTATGCTCTCTATACCTACATCCAGGTCATTAATAAAGATTTTAAACAACACGGACCTCAAACAGATCCTTGTGGAACCCCACTTGAGACCTCCTTCCAATCTGACATAATTCCATTAATGGTTACTCTTTGTTTGCGGCTCGTTTAACTAATCGTGTATCCACTTAATGGTAGTTCTGTCAAGCCCACATTTCTCCAGCTTACTTATCAAAATGTCATGTGGGACTGTCAAAAGCCTTGCTAAAGTCCAGGTATATTACGTCCACTGCATTCCCCCATCCTCTAAATCAGTTACTCTGTCAACGGATGAAATCAAGCTGATTTGGCATGATTTGTCCTTGGTAAATGCACACTGTGGGCTAGTGATTACCCCTTCATCCCCCAAGTACTCACAAATTGAATCTTTCGTAACATCAGTCTAGTAAACTTCCCAGGCATCAAAGTCAGGCTGACTGGTCTATAGTTCCCCAGCTCTTCCTTTTTCTAAGATGGGCAATACGTTAGCCCTTCTACAATCTTCCAGGGCCTCTCCCATCATTAGTTTCTAAAAACCGATGAAAATTCACATACAGGTAATTATTTCCATGAGATACTATAATTAGTCACTGCAGTTTTCCTTTATAGAGTAGTAATGCAGATTTCCCCACTTGATAAAATTCCTTCAAAATGAATGGGGGAAGTCAGAAAACAAGTTTAGACAATATAACAGGATACATGGTACTTGTGACAACAGAATAATCCAAACCTAATTCCCAATGACCTGAAACAAGTATTTTAGGCCAAACATTTGCCTTTTCAAATTTGAAGTCTTGGTGATCCACAGAACACCTCCAAGTTCAGACTGGCATTCTACAGGAAGGTTAGTTCATCACTGAGGTGGGCCTATTTCTCTGACTGGCAAACAGCAACTACTGTGCTGTTCCCAATAAGCCCCTCTCTTTTCCCATGTCTCAGCCAGCAAATTCAGAAAGATCATTCTCAGTGGCTGAGGGGACATGAACTGAAACAAAAATTAATATCCTCCAGTATTCTTGACATAGTCAGGAAGGCAGGGCATGCCATTGATGGCTATATCTATACCTTTTCATGTTCTCTGTATGTATAAATATCTTCTGTGTGTTCCATTCTATGCATCCGAAGAAGTGGGCTGTAGCCCACGAAAGCTAATTTGTTAGTCTCTAAGGTGCCACAAGTACTCCTGTTCTTTTTGCGGATACAGACTAACATGGCTGCTACTCTGAAATATCTAGACAGGCATCACATTTGCCGCAATGACTGCTGTCTTTTTCCACATAGTCTACTGCATGGCAAGCTTGTACATTAAACACAAAAGAATGTTAAAAGGTTGCATAATCACCCATAATAGTGAAGAAGTGCCACACAGTTGCTTGTGTAACCTTAATTCAGCCGTCTTGGGCTTATGCATTATGATACAGACTTTAATTACAAGATCACATACTGTTTTCCACAGGACCCATACTTCATTGCATAGGATAGATGAGTACACTGAATATGCAGCTAGTCTACATTACTTTTTATCTTAATAATTCAGTTTGCAATCCCAGGGCTTATTTATAGTACACCATCCAAGCCATGCACTGAATACAGAATTTCCTAAAAGGCTTTATGGCACTTACCACTGTAGCACTTGCATGTTTCTCAAACACTAATTAATTCATTCACCTTCAAAACATCCCTTTTAAACATCCCTTTAAAATAGTATTATACCAATTTTATGGATAGAGAACTGAGGCACGCAGACAGACACACATTAGGGACAAAATTATCAGGTGTCCACTAATTATGGCTGTCCAACGACACACACGGGGACTTATTTTTCTGAATAAGTAGCATTATTTAGAACTTTATATATTGAAAGCACAGTTCCAGTTGACTGCAGTTGCAATTGAGCGTGCTCAGCACTTCAACAAAATCAGGCATCTGGTGTCCCAAGTTCAGCCCCTGGGAAATGAGGAACACAGTGACCAATGGAGAGAACTTTGGTGTAAGTGTCTTGCCCAGCATCATACAGAAATTCTGGCAGAGACAGCAACAAAGTAGTTTTGCAGTGTGACATTTAACTATCTTAACCACAAGATCATCCTTTTCTTCCTGCAGACCCTTGCTTCATTCACTGTACATCTTCCAGCTTCTGCAACAAACGAGGCAGGACTTCTACAAACAACCTCATTCACTACACAACCAGATTCATTCCCTAAGCATTGCCTATCCTATGTATTGAACGAGACCATGATCCCATGGAAAAAATGGTATTATGTAATTAAAAACCATATCGTAATATATACACACAAGGGGATCGAATTAAGGTTGAATGGGCAACCTCAATTCTGGCATTTAATAACTTAAGTGCTTTATGTTGCCAGCTTAATCTTAACATTTCTATAATTTCCTAGGTTTTATAAAAGCAAACTAAAAAAATTCCATCATGTGGAACCATAGTGACCCCACAAGTCATCAGCAGGGTTGGAACCTTAAGATCCACAGTACGGCTTCTACCACTTAAGCCAATAGAGTATCTGGCACCAGAGGCAGAAAAGGCAGACTTTGCCAGCGAGTTTTATGGATATTTGCTGACACCACAGGAACGCAAGGACTCGGGAATACAAATTTCTGTTCTGGGATCTGGAGGACAGTGTGTCTAGTGGTTATAGACCCTACCGCTTGTCCCCTCCACCCTGTTCAGTTTTCCCTCTGCTCTAGTCAAACCCTCTCCTATTGACTCCATCTGTCCCCACCTCAGGTTTCTCCTTCCACATTGCTCACCATCTACCTTCAAATCAGGCTGCTTCCCCTCTTCCTTCTCTATGCTGCCTGAGCACCAGCAGAGACTGAGTACAGGAGAGAAACTCCCTGCTCTCAGTTCCAAGTGTCTGATGTCAAAACGGTCCCACGTACCCAGGAAAACCAACTGCAGGAAACCTCCTGCTCAGCCCCAGAACAAAGCATGCTTACTGGGGATGAAGCATATTCTGTGTACTTGACACAGAGCTCTGTAGCAGTGGACTCTACCCACCACAAACAACATTCAGAGATTTTTACTGACAGCCTCTAGCACATCCCTTCTGATCATGTGCAGTTGTTTTCAGAGGCTTGTATCCTGGCCAAATTTAGGTGGATTTTCAGTGACAGCAAAAGGAACCTCTGACCCTAATATTATCTCCTCCACACAAAATTCAAGTTTCAGCTCTAAAGAATGGAGATGCTAGAGGTTAACAAAACAACTGTATGGTTGAGTTTTTTTTTTCCAAGCACTGGCAAAGCACAGTATTTTTCCCTTACCTCGCTCTCTGAAGTGACAACTGTTTTTACTGAAACTTTCCAAAATGATTCAACCTGAGGCAAAGACCCAGCTTCAGAAATTTAAGCCCACAAAATGAAAATCTGATGAAGTTATACGCAACTGAAAATAAGATTTTACAGTGGAAGGTGTCAGACAGCCTTATCTATAAGTGGCAGTAACCGCCCTGCCTATAATCTCCTCCTTTTAGCATCTCATATCTCTGTTTTTCAAAGTTTATAGAACCTTTTCAGGTCACTCATATCACAGTGATGGACACTGTACAAGAACCTAAAGAGACAGGGATAGACAGAAAACGGATCATCACAGTTTCCATGAAGGCTATGCAGGAGTTAAGGCAGCAGGTGTGCAACAAGTTAATGGCAGATACCCAAGTATTGTGCAGATGTCAAGATAATGGCCAATATTACAGAACAAGAGATGAAGAAACAGCAAGGCACAACCTGATGCAATCAAAGGAAGTCTTAGGATCAGCCACTACTGTAAATTAAAAATTAGTTGCAAGAAAGCACTAAACACTGGATTTCCAACGGCAGTCTTTAATATCCAACAACTTATACTTCATGTACCAGAGTGTTGACCCAATAGACCTGTAATAGCTACAATTATATCAACTTTTTTAAAGCAATGATTATATGTAAATACACAATTAAGGTCTCTGAGCGCAGATTTTTCAACACTAGAGAAAATGTGCAATACTCATCAGAAAAAACAGTTAAACTTGTGCAACAGCTTACTGAACTGGTTCTTTCTTCCATTTGGTGCTCATAGAAGCAAAGGACTGAAGGCACTTCATCAATTCTGCCAATGATTGGTGTCTGTCAATTGAGCACGCTTCCATATGAATAACTCCTCAGCTGACATTGCCACATTCCTTTCAGCCACTGCAGTTAGGTTTGGTCTACGCTACCAACGTCAATATAACTACGTTATTCCGAGGTGTGAAAAATCCACACCCTGAGCGCCACAGTAATACTGACCTAACCCCCAGTGTAGACAATGCTATGTCGATGGGTGGACTTCACCCATTAACACAGTTACAGCCTCTCGGAGAGGTGGAGTACATATGCGGACAGAGACGCTCTCCTGTCAGCATCGGTAGCATCCTCACTAAGTGCTGCAGTGGCACGGCTGTAAGTGGACACGAGCCCTAAGTAACAACCAAAAACACATTTTAAAATGAGCACATTCTACCCTACCCACAAGCAATGTCTTGGGTCACAACTGTAACTCATTAAATCAGAAGACATGGATTAATATATATCCAATACAATCTGTGCTAAATAATTATACTCCATGCATCATGTAGTATGTAAAAATTCCCGTTTATGGCAACCAGTATATGTCTATGCTTCGAAGTGTTTCTCACAAACTATTTTCTTTAAGATGCCAGGTATCCGAGCCATTTTCAGAGATCTTCGTTTTATTTTTGTTTCTCTGCCATGCCTCTCTTGCCTTCAGATCATTTGGTTTCCTTTGAATGAGAAGACAAGTTTAGCTCCTAATTCTCTGCTCAGAGTTCAAATTAAAATACAGAATTAAAATATTTTCAATCCAAAAATACAGCCTTTTTTCTAATAAAATTCTTACTAGGTACCAGGAAATTCTGCCCCCCATTTTTTCTGAATAGGACTATTTGGTTTCTGGATTAGGATAGGAAATGCCTTCATTTCAGGGGTGCCTCTCTGCTCTCAGGGGAATGACAGTGGTTGTACTAGCATGTTAAAGCACTGGAAGAGTTTGCCCACTTGGATTCTGCACAAGTCATTCAGCAATTATCTAAGCCCACCTGGGAAATATTTGGTTTTAGGTTTTTAAGATTATAGGGCCAGATTTTCAAAGGCTCAAAACTCAATGGATTCCATTTAGACACTGCATTCTTGAAAAAGTAGCAACTTCATTTTAGGTGCTTAAAAAAAAGAATTATGTTTTGAAAATCTGATTCCAATTAAGGATGCTGAGGACTTTTGAAAAGCTGGCCCTTAAGGCCCCAATTCAGCAATCTGTTGAGGTAATGCTTAAATCCCATTGAAGTCAAAAGGGACTTCAGCACATGCGTGCTATGTAGAAACAGGGCTAGATGCTTGTAACTGCCTGATATGGACAACCCTGGAGACTGAATCCTTTAACTACCAAAACATGTACAGCAGGTGTAGCAGTAATGTTAACTTTCCCAGTCTAGTTTACTAATTTGCCTCAACCAGAGGGATGATCTCTAAATGAGGGGAATTTCATATCAATCCTTTAATTACACCACGACCCGATATAACATGAATTTGGATACAACGCGATAAAGCAGTGCGGGGGGGGGGGGGGCTGCGCACTCCGGAGGATCAAAGCAAGTTTAATATAATGTGGTTTCAATAATGATGTAAGATTTTTTGGCTCCCGAGGACAGCGTTATACCAGGGTAGAGGTGTATTAGCTTCTCTGAGACAACTATATATTAAGGAAGTCAGAATGTTATTAAAATACACTAGGATTTTAAATGGAATTATGCCATGACAGGGTGGATAAAAATCAATGATTTAAAAAAACGATTTTATTTGGTTTTAATTAAGATACATTATAGCTCAAAGATATCCCCATCATGGAACAGTGATTATAAATTCTATAGCATGAGAATATATTCATGTAATGTTTAAGAAAAGTTTTGTAGAGTTCCAATAGTTCATGATGTAGGGACCCAATCTTATGGGGTTCCAGGGGCTTCTGTATAGATTATTTAGGTTAATCTTTCTATCTATTCAATGGGACTCCGTGTCAGTCTAGAAGATACCATCAGAGAGGCTTAGTTTTGCAGTTCTCAAACTGTGGATTTGTCTCTCCAGAAATAACATGCTTGTTAACAGCGAAAATGTTTTAAAATAAATATAGAGAGGTGAGAAATAACAGACCTCAACTCTATTGTCCCTCTGCAAATTTGTGTACACAGAGTCAATCCCTTACCTCTCTCTAAAAGTGCAAAGTTTCAAAAAGTTCAATGAATAGAAGATTGTTGGGGGCAGAATAGAACTGGACAAGGAGAAGACGTCTGGAGATAAATGTGAGAAGGGAGGGACAGGCCGTAGAAACAAAAGTGAAACTGTTTGAGCAGCACATTCCAGAAGTCTTGAGGTCTCTGAGTGTAGCCTTCTGATTTGAGACCTACCATACATTCTCTCACTAGAAGTGAAAACCTATAATGGCAGCAGGCCGTAAAAGAGACCCAGTTTGGGAATAAGAACCATTCAAGAAATACATGTTTGCTGATGATGTTTTAAAGAGGTCACTCTAGTGAACTGGTGGAAGTCACTTAAGCACTTAGATTCAGAGACTGTTGAAGTGATAATCTCACTTAACAGCAGTAACTTCTTCTGCAGGTATAGAAAGAATATTTTCTTTCTTTGGACTAATTTATTCCAAGTTGAGAAATCATTTGGGACTTGAAAAAGCAGGAAAGCTTGTTTTCCTTTTCCAGATTATGAAGAAACAGGAAAATGAAGGTGAAGACGATGGAGTTAGCTACAGAAGCCAATATTTTAAGTTTCTCATGTTGACCTGGCTGACGTGGTCGATTTAAATGAAATTAAAAAAAAAATTAACTTATTTTAGTTAAAAACAATTTTAACAAAAACAAACCTGATTTTAAAAAACTTGAACGTTTAACGTTCAAAAATTCATGCGCTTGTTTTGTTAAAATATCATGTTTGCTGTTAAAGAAAAAAAGCCAGAATACATAACGTTGTTGTTGTAGTTAAATAAACACAATTTAAATGTCCGTCTGGTGATGTTCTCCTCCTAAAACAACATGGCCAGAAAATTCTCCAAATATTAATGATTAACTGGTTGAATTGGAGATATTTATGAAGTCATAGGGAGGTGACCTATCTGCTTCAATTACCTTTGGTAAATGAAACCACCAAACAATCATTCATTTTCTGATATAGCTGTAAAACTAATCTGAAAAGTTTCAAAATAAATCACTTTAAAAATGTATAGTGTGTACCTTCTAAAAATGAAACCTACATCTATCTCTGAGTTGTGAAGAATATGTATTAAGGTTATAACAACCAACAAGAATGCACTTTTATTTGGAAATTCATGTTTAAATAGAGTCTTCCTGACTAATGATTTAAATCAAATCCACCCTGTGCCATGAGGAATGATCAAAAGCTGTAAAACATTACTATATATCTAAAAATAATGTATTCGGGAAGCAAGGACTAGTATATAATTCCCAAGATTTATTTTATGAAAAATGTTATAATTTATTAAAAAACTGCATAGTCTGCATCAAGTGGAAGCAAGAAACCACATTTTATAACTGTGCACTAGAAAACTGTCAAATACTGACAATCTGAAACAAAACAGAAGGCACAATAGCAATAACGTTAGAAACCGAACCCCTCAATTATGTGTTAGATATTACAAAAGTAATTAAACTAAAAATACAAGCCAAGCAGCCCTATTTTTATTTATGTTTGCAAATAAACACACTGATGACATGACCAGTAGGCAAGCCGAAGTAGAAGATCTGGGAAAACTGATCATGGAGCAGATAAACAGCATATGTTATGCAAAACTTGAACCTCTTACTTTTCTTTCTCTCACTCCCTCCCCTTCTCTCTTTCCAGCACCATAATCTCTTCTGCCATTCCTTTCCCCATCACCACTCCAAACTCTCATTCTCAGCCCATCTTCAGGTTGTCTATAGTACCGATCACTGTACTATTTAAGTAGCAATTTGTCCCCTCCTTCACAATCCCTGTTAATCTTGTAACCTGTTGCTTCTTCCAATTCTCTTTACTACAGTATTACATCTTTTCCTCCTCACTTGACCAGAGATGCGGGCCGCTGGACAAGCAGAGACAGCTCACAAATAATAGAGCAGGTTCGGGGCGAGGGTTCCCAGCAGCTGCAGTTCCCCGCACACCCTTAAGGAAGAAAACGGTGGCCTGCAGAAAACACTGTGCAAGCTCGGGACCCAGCATCAGACTGTTTCTTCCTCTGGATCCCTGGGCTCTAGGAGGCGAGTGTCTGGGCTGGAGGGGTAAGGAAGCTGAGCTCTGGGAGATAGAAGATGTGAGTATCTGGGCTGGGGTGGGTTCTTGCACCCTCAGCTGGGCACTGGGGGGAGCGAGTGAGAGTGTCTGGCCCCATGGCTGAGGGGATATAGAGGCCAGCGAAGCAAGAACTGGGTTTTCGTAGGGGTTTCTTTAACTCTCCACTCCTGGGGGAATTTTTGTGTGTGTCTGTATTGTTACAGACATACTTGCTGACAGATATTTTTAAATACATTACCAAAATACTTGAAACTGGTGTGATTATATAGTGGCTCGTGGGCCGCAAAAAATCACCCCACGGGCCGGCTGCGTGTTTGAGACCCCTGATGTAAACATTCTTACTGGCTATTTTGGGACTATCAATCTGTCGATTTTTGCAACTGTTTATCTGGCTCTTGCACACATCCCCAATACTAATGTTTTAGTGAAATCAAAGAGAAAGTCAATTTAGGGCCCAAAGAAAACAAACAATTTCCAGCTCAAACTTATTGCAAAATGTAAATGAATACAATAATCCACATTCCGATTTTCCAAAAACCATTTAACAACAGATCCCATGAGCTACTGGTCATTAACATTTCATTTTAATAAAATATTTACTGAAAGCTGATTAAAGGCTCATTTATTCTAATTAGCTTTAAAAATGCTTTGTCTCCAACTACTCCATCAAACTGAAGTAGAGCTTGTTACAGACAAAAGATGGCTGCCGAATCCACACAGCTAGCAGATCTTGAAGAGTATCTCCCTGGTGATTTAGATTAGGCTATATGATCACAGTGGTTCCTTCTGGCCTTGGAATCTATGAAACCAGAAGCTAGCTGCAAGAGGTAAACTTCCCAGAGACTCTCCAGGAGGCAGATGAATCCCAGAGTTAGGACAGATTAATAGATTCCAAGGCTAGAAGGTCATCTAGTCCAATCCCCTGCTCAAAGCAGGACCAACACCAACTAAATCATCCCAGCCAGGGCTTTATCAAGCCAGGCCTTAAAAACCTCTAAGGATGGAGATTCTACCACCTCTCTAGGTAACCCATTCCAGTACTTCACCACCCTCCTAGTGAAATAGTTTTTCCTAATATCCAACCTAGGATGCCCCGCACTGCAACGTGAGACCATTGCTTCTTGTTCTTCATCTGCCACCACTGAAAACAGCCGAGCTCCATCCTCTTTGGGACCCCCCCCTTTCAGGTAGTTGAAGGCTGCTATCAAATCCGCCCACTCTTCTCTTCTGCAGACTAAATAAGCCCAGTTCCCTCAGCCTCTCCTCATAAGTCACGTGCCCCAGCCTCCTAATCGTTTTTGTTGCCCTCCACTGGACACTCTCCAATTTGTCCACATCCTGTAGTGGGGGCCCCCGAAACTGGACACAACACAGTAACTCCTCACTTATCATCCATATTAATGCTGTTTCATTGTTACGCTACTGATCTATTAGAAAACATGCTCATTTAAAGTTGCACAATGCTCCCTTATAACGTTTGGCAGCTGTCTGCTTTGTCCACTGCTTGCAGGAAGAGCAGCCCATTGGAGCTAGCTGCCTTGGAGCTGCTCACGGGAGCCTCCTGCTTGCTGTGTGGCGACAGGGGGGGGGGGGGGGAAGAAGAGGGCTGATGTCCCGCTCCTGCACCCCATCTCCACAGGCACGAGGAGGAGGGGGGCACGACAGGGCTCAGGATTGAGGGAGCTTGCTGGCAGCAGCTGGTGTCAACTTGCTGATCTACTTAAAAAGGCAGTGTACTTAAAGCTGGGTCAGTGCACTTAAAGGGGCAATGCGCATGTCTCTCTCGCTCACACCCACACGCCCCACTTTGGAAAGTGGATGGAGTGGTGAACTCCAGTGGGATAGCATGGGTTCATCCTCATGTTCTGTTTCCGCAGGGAATGTCTGCAGCCCCTGCCATAGTCTATTGTGTCTCCTCTCTCTATTCCTGCTGCCTTGTGGAGTGTGAGGCTACGTTAACAACGTGTTAACCCTTAAGGGCTCAGCCAAGTGTTAGTTTAACATTTAGCAGCAAGGTATTACCTGGGAAATACCCCACCCTCTGACTTCACCACCTCAACCAAGCTTCACAATCATCATTGCTGTGTACAGTATTAAATTGTTTGTTTCAAACTGTGTGCGTGCATGTCAGTCATGTCTTTTGTCTGGTGAAAAAAAAAATTTCCCTGGAACCTCATACACACATTCCCACCCGTTACAGTAATTTTTATGGGGAAATTGGATTCGCTTAACATCATTTCACTTAAAGTAGCATTTTTCAGGAACATAACTACAATGTTAAGTAAGGCGTTACTGTACTCCATGTGGTCTCACCCGTGCTAAATAGAGGGTAATAATCACTTCCCTTGATCTGCTGGCAATGCTCCTACTAATGCAGCCCAATATGCCGTTAGCCGTCTTGGCAACAAAGGCACACTGTTGGCTCATATCCAGTGTCCCATCCACTGTAATCCCCAGGTCCTTTTCTGCAGAACTGCCGCTTAGCCAGTCGGTCCCCAGACTGTAGCAATACATGGAATTCTTCCCATCATAGATGCAGGACTCTGCACTTGTCGAACCTTATTTACCACTCCTCCAATTTTTGTGTCATCTGCAAACTTTATCAGTAATGTTTTTTGTTTCTTCCAGGTCATTGATAAAAATGTTAAGTTGTATAGGACCAAGAGCCATACCCTGCACACACCCACTTGATGATTCCCTGTTTAATATTACCAGTTTTTAAACCATTTAATGTGCACTGTGTTAGTTTTAGATCATTCTAGTTTTTTAATCAAAATGTGGAGTAAACAGGGATCAAGGGCAAAACAAGTTGCAGTTTGTCACAGAAGGGGTAGGATGAGAGTTGGGTCACCAAGAAACCCCAGCACTGACTCAGGTCCATTTTAGTATGGACACATTGGTGAGCAATTCCTTGCACTCTATGGCACTGGAACCGCAGCACCAGACTGGTTACAGATCTGGGGACTTCAGTGCAACTTATGCAAGACAAAATCTTCAGCACTCAACTTCAACCTGGATGGATGTAGGTACACTGACCACTCCAACAAATGACTTTTGAGAATCAACAATGTTTGATCCTCAGCATTGGACTCAGATTCTGGACAGTGCTGTTTATACCTGGCACACTGTCACTTTGGCAAGTGGATTTCTAAAATCAATTCTGGATTTCCACAGTACCTGACTTGGTCAACTAGGTTTGAAGAGCCTCACCTTACCTGCAAGGTAAGTCCTAAACAATATCTCTGACATATGGGCAGATGCCGCCGCCAAAGATCTGACTGACAAACTCCACGATAGCTCCCAAAGGGACAGAATGAGGGAAAAATTGATAAGGTAAGAATTAAGGATATCAAGGGATAGTCCATCTCATTGCACCTTCTAAGAATACAGAGGGAATCATGCCCAGAAGGATAAACAAGAATCCTGCCCAAGAGGAGACGGAAGAAGGGGTAAGCGGCCCAGACACTGCTGTCTAGAAGATTAAAAAAACTGCCATGCATGTTCCTTGATCCCACAAGTGGTACCTTAAAGAACCTGTTCTATTTCAAGTCCTAGATAGCATTTGTTGTTCCAGCAATTATAAAGAATCTTTTTTTTTTTTTTAAATAGATACGTCTGATCTGGAATATGGAACACCAATACATTACTTTAGTAGTTTGTCATTTGTCTGACCACAGCCACAATCTATACTAATAGAAAGACAAGAAAAATTCAGCTACAACTAGCACTGACCCTCTTTACCAGGAATTCCATTAGTGGGATGAATCACCACTCATTATGAAATACATGTAATTGTTACAGTAGTGCATAATCAGTGTAATTAAAGACTTTCTGCCCTTCTAAAAAAACTGGAACAGTTATCCAGGATGTTGAGGAAGATACTTCTTGCAGCAAGAGGCCTGATTCTACAACACCTGCTGTAAATTAGGTTGTGTCTTTTCACTGCGGAGTTAACTTGGAAATCGGCACTCATGTTAACCTGC
Source organism: Trachemys scripta elegans (assembly GCF_013100865.1). Lineage (NCBI taxonomy): Eukaryota > Metazoa > Chordata > Testudines > Emydidae > Trachemys > Trachemys scripta. The sequence continues at coordinate 178,999 of NC_048314.1, forward strand.
CCTGGGTAAGAGCAGTGACACTGCAAAGCTGCACTCAAGTTACTGGGGCCTCACTAATGCTGCACTTGCCAGTGTGTGCCACTAGGACTTCTGGGAGAACATATGATGGTTCTTTGTGCTGCAATAAGCTGAGCCATTCTGATTCTACACCAGTAAATTATGGGAGAACTTGTCTGTCCTTCTGGGCATACTGAAGAAATTGTGAGACAACACTGGAGGACTATCAGCATTCAAGCGGTTCAGCCTGTATCCACACTGCAAAAAGTGGGTGAGTCACCAACTTTAGTGAAAGCCTTGTTCAAGCTTTAGCCTCCAGCCCCAGCTGGACCAGTTACCTTGGGATGAAAGAACAACTATACTTGGGTCAGAGGTTTATATGTGGAGGAGTTAACTTTGCAGTGAAGATATTCCCTGAGAGGAAAATCAGTTCCAAAGCTTCAGCTTGAATTCTGAATATTATGACTTAACTAACAAGATTTTGGAGGGGAGGGTTCATCTCCTCATAACCAGACAAAGAAATGTTAAGTCTGATGATAATACCTGAATGGGAATCTTCCAAAGACTAGGGAAGACTTTTGGGAATGGGCGGGGAATGGCATGTTGAGAATTCATGCATAGATGTCAGTAAATTCAGAGCAGGCACTCCCACAACAATTTTGATAGTCCATCTACAATGTAAATAAAATCCCTGTTATGCATACATTCCAGTGACATATTAATTGGAAAAATACATTATAGGAGAAAAGAGAAGCCAACAGGTTTTCAAAAATCATAACTCTGACCCCGAAGTCATACAACTGCTTAAAACTCATTAGATTTTAAAATAAGTTTTGGACTCTCTTATTTGCCTTCTGGTTTTTAAGCCTCTTGGGGGTTTGTGTTTTCAAGCTTTTCTCCACAATAAACTTCTGCATTACAGCTACCACCATATCAGGACACCCAAATACAACATGGTACAGAATCCTGTTGCATAGGTGGGACCTATCCCCCAAATCTTACTAAAGAGATGTACATGCCCATGACTTAAGGAGACAGTTCCATTTTGTAATGCAGATGGAACCTTGTGTTATAACATAGATGCAGGACAAATGTTTCAGCCAATCATGCAGTGCAGAAAGAACCTTAAGAGCACATATACCGTAAGCTCATAAGGCATGTGGCCTTTTATAATACAAATTCACAAGTGGGCATAGTTATAGAAGTTGTGGGAAATTTAACGCTTAACTACAAAGAAACAAATTTTTTCCTGAATGCATAAAGGTTGGATAAATACATGGCGTCCCTCCACCCCGCACTTTTCATATCAGGCCTTGATTTCCCTGATTTTGCTAAGGAACCATGACTGGAAAACTAATGGCCAACAACTCAAGTGAGATACCTGTGCAAGTAAGGGAACTGCAGTTAGTCGGACTGCCTCAAAACAAAAAGGAAGGAGGGGGGACTGGGGTATTTGTTTAAATTAAACTCCTGACAAGTATTTGGGAGAAGAGCTCTGAGTGAAAGGCAACACTCCAATCCTTCCCAGGGAAAGGCTCAGTTCCCATTCTAGTTCTGAGGTCCCCCAAAAGCCCTCTGACGAAAATATGGAAGACAAGACTCGGGCAGTAAAGGAAAATTTAGGGGGAGAAAACTCAGTCTTTGTAAGTAATAAAGGAGTAAAAGCAACAAGCAAACAAATTTTTTTGCAGTTGATGTTTAGCTGTGAATTTTCTGTGTATTTTTGCAGTTAATCTCAAATTGATTGATGTATTAATATAGTATTTACATTGCCTATGAATAGTGCGAGCACAAAGTGAACTACTAAACTCTGAAAAGAGCTTCTCAACCAGACCTAATTTTAAGATGAACTCTATAATCAGCTATTTCATACTTAGTCTCTTTCTACTGGCTTCATCTCATTATATTCTCCCGCAACCCAAATGTCTTCTTGTGCTCTTCCCCTTCTGTTTCTTTTCTTGTGAACAAGGACTAACACTGTGTTGTGTACTTACAGCATATTGATTATCTATAAAAGAACACCAACTCCCAAATGGCAAGGTTTCTTGAAGAATTGACTGAACCCTGGGAACAAAGACCAACCCAAAATCAGGTCAAAGGAAACATCTGAAAAATAGAGATTAAATCAGAGATGAGGGCAAAAAGATGATGGTCAAACATACAGCATACTTAAATGATCTGTACTTGCAGACAAAAATAAAGGAAAGAATAATCCCAGCAGGGGAAAAATAAGCAGCAAAGCAGCTGACCAAAGAGTAGAGCAAGAAGCTGCCTCACCAAAGGCAAATCATATTTGAGGATGCCGGGATGCTACCAGGACATACAAGATAGTATTTATGCCAGAAGTTATAAGCAGAGCTGTTTCTAACTCTAGGACTTTATCCTTCTTATTGGTGAAGAGTTACATATTTAAAATGCGTGTGGTTGGGCAGCACCATCAGTCAGCATGGTGGAACAAGCCAGGACATCTGGAACAAAATCAATAAAGCCAGGAACACCTTTGGGAGCCTAAATACAGTCTGGAAATCATCAAAATACAACACCAACACCAAACTCAAGATTTATCGGAGCTGTATACTTTCAACACTACTTTATAGTGCAGAAAGCTGGGGAATGAGAAAGTACACCTCTACCCCGATATAACACAACCCAATATAACACGGGTTCGCGTATAGCACGGTAACCCCGGGGCTCCAGCAGAGGGGCTCGGGCAGCGCTTTAAAGGGCCCGGGACTCCGGCTGCTGCGGGGAGCCCCAGGCCCTTTAAATCACCACTGGAGCCCTGCGGCTGCTACCCGATATAACGGGGTTTCACCTATAACGCGGTAGGGATTTTTGGCTCCTGAGGACCACGTTATATCGGGGTAGAGTCGTATGACATGTCCAAATGGTCTTCATTCTATACAACCTGCCTCAGAAAAATCTCCCTTATCTTTTGGCCCAGAACAATCTCCAACCAAGATCTATTGACACAGTGCAGCCAAGAGGATCTGAGCACCATCATTGCCAGGAGGCACGGGAGATGGATCGGTCATGTGCTTTGGATGAAAACTGATTCCATCACCAGAGTAGCAATAAGATGGACACCTGAAGGCAAACAAAAACGAGGCCACCCGAAACCTACATGGCGAAGAGCTGTCGAAGCCGAGCTGAAAAACCTGGGGCACAGCTGGGAAACTATTGAAAGAGTTGACAGAAACAGACAGGAGTGGAGCAGCTTCGTCACTGCCCTAAATGCCAGAGGTGTAATAGGAACATGACGATGATGGTTAAGAAAAATGATCAAGTTACATGGTTTATTCTTCCCCTTATTTGCAGAGTCACAAGGGAAGCACAACACAGCTCCATCACCCAAGAAACCACCATTTTAATACAGAATATTAAATTAGCAGAGTTTTAATTGAATACTTACTTAGCCAAATGACTAAGCCAAGGCAGATACCAAGGATGGGACTTCCAACAAAGTCTAGTGACAGTATTCTCTTGTGGCTTGTCTACAAACAAAAGTTGTACCAATTTAACTATGCAGTATAGTTAAAAGGATAGAACCTATAGTGTGAATGCAGTTATATTGGTAAAGAGGTGCTTATTCCCAAACGGAGGAGAATCTCAAAGCACTGAGACTGTGGTTCAGGAAGTCGGAAGGCCAGATCAAACTACTCCTGCACATAGCATGGTGAGAGCAGCAGAACAAGTCTGACTTTTTTAGAGGCAATCTGAGTTACAAGAAAAGCTATTGGTTGAGGGATTGGTTTATATTTAAAAATATGTATTTTCCATTTAACTTTCCAGTCCACCTTTAATGTCAGAACTTCCCTCAGACTTAACAGCATTCTTTTGGAATTGTACAAATAAGCATCTGTCAATATGCACAAGGTCAATAACATTTGTAAACATATGCCTTCAAATTAAGGCTACACAATGTTCCTTTGTTGTAATAGGATACTGTTTACAGAGAATGCTTCTTGTCAGGACACTTTGTTTAGTATTAGATGCCCACAAATAGAAGCAATTAAAAACTTTAATTGTCCCAGACACCACTGCCCTTTCAAGTTGTGCCTAGTGGAGGTGGCTCACCTATATGTAAGTTTGCTCCATGTGAATTAAAGTGTCTTTTAGCTATCAATTCAGCTAACAGTAATACTCTCACACCTGCCCTTTTCAAGTTATGCAATCCACTTTTCCAATGCCTCTCCCCCACACCCTTTTTCTGGCTGTCTCCTTCATCCTTAAACTTCCCATCTACGACAGAAAAGAGGGAGAGTTTGAGAAAGACAAAAACCCACTGTTGACCTTTTTTCTTGACTCTCTACTTTTTCTGGGACAGGACTGATTGAATCAAGGCCTGCCCTTTCCTCTCTGATTATCAAAACCCTAATGTCTCTAAGGCCTTGTCCACAATATACCGTTTCATCAACGACAGAGACAGACTGCTAGGACTGGCTAGACCCCTCCGGAGTGGAAAAGAGGTCCTGACTCCCCCCACCACTGGATGACCCTGTCACGTGCTTCACATCGTCCTCCAATTCAACCTCCTCATCCACGACTTCGTCTGCTGGGTTGAGTCCACTGTTGGCTGCCTCCAGCCCCACCAAAGTGTCCAAAGGGCTCTTGGCAGGGGAGATGGGGTTGCCGCCAAGGATGGCGTCCAGCTCCTTTTAGAAGCAGCAGGTCTTCAGCGAAGCACCAGAGCAACGGTTTGCCTCTCTTGCCATCTGGTATGCCTGCCTCAGCTCTTTTATCTTCATACGGCACTGAGGCATGTCCCATTCGTAGCTCTTACCCAACAAGCCACGGGAAATCTGACTGTAGGTATCAATGCTCCTACAGCTGGAGTGTGGCTGGGACTGCACGGTCTTCTCTCCCCACAGCGCCAGCAGATCCAACAATTCATATGCTCCAAGCGGGACAGTATTGATGTGTGGTACCATGGTCAGCTGGGAACAGACAACGTGAGCTCTCCACACCAAGGAAATCAGAACTGGAATTTCAAAAATTCCCAGGTCTTTAAAGGGGGAAGGGCAGAAGCCTGTGTACATGGGTGCTGGGCAGAGGAATTCGAACTGCTGACCAGAGCAGTCAGGATGGGCATTGTGGGACACCTGCTTGAGGCCATTTATAGCAACATAAAAAACCACGGTGTCTACACTAACACTTTGCCAATATAAATTTGAAGCAAATAGCTCAATGCCTCTCATCAAGGTCGTTTTATTTTGCTGGCAAAGCAGGAGAGCTTTGTCAGCAGAAGGAGCATTGCAGTGTGTATACCTCCACTGGTCGACAAAATTGTGTAGTGTAGACAAGGCCTTGGAGACCATTTTTAGACAACCATTAGAAAACTGATTAGAAAGCACCATAGAAAGTGCTCTCTGTGTCTTTGTTCACTCTGCTAGTTTAGGGATCAAGCGATCAAACTCTACGTAAGTTCATGTGCTTTACCCTTCTGGTTTTGTAAATTCTCTTCCCTGCATCCCCAGACTGAAATATCAAATCAGTGTTTTTTCAGCAGTGTGAAATTAATAGCCTCAGATTCACTACATACAAAAGATTGTGTGATTTTGAACGCTGTTATGAGGTGTTTTGAGTATAGGTTGTATGACATTAAATAAAAACAGCCAAACTATAATTTCATAAAGGAAGTAACATGGCTTCTGCAGCTAACAAATTCCCAGCTGAACATATTTAGTCTTGAGTTATCAATATAAACCAAAAATTTAAAAATCAGTTCCTTCTTTTACCTCCTAAGGAACTTTTGTTTCCACAGCAACAGGTGACATTCACATCTAAAGCAAAGCAGGCAGCTGCACTCTACTGGTTTAGTGTGAGCAATATATAGGCTTGGAAAGATTAGACTTTACAGACAGGGAGAATGATTTTGTGATTAATGTACCGAACTAAGATTCGGGAAATCTGGGTTAAAATTCCAAAACAAACCACAAACTTCCCATGTAACCTCAGGAAAAATCACTTAATCTCTTGACCCCTTCTACCCCTCCCCCCCCCCAATCCATTTTGATCTGTACTATATCAACCAGGTCCTTGAGCTCAGGACCCCAAATATTCTGCTGTGCTGAGGGGCAACTATGTTAGAGGCACATCTCACATTCCATCACCCTCCCAGAGTACCAAAATGAAGTAGGTTGATTTTGATGGAAATTAGGTTTGTGCCAATTGTCTTTTCAATAAAACAGACTGTCCTCCAATCCCATCATTTCAGTAGGCAGATGGACAAATTGCCAGATTTAGTTTTTCTGCCTGTCAGAGCTGTTCTACTGGCTAGATTAGGCAGGAACCAATCAAGTTCTTCCATAGCAACAGAGTTAAACTTCCACAAGTAGTAACATTTTAACAATATAACAAGAGACAAGATACCAAGTACATTAGATACCAAGTATTAAGAGGCAAGGGTAGGCTCCACGACATTAAATAATTTATAAGTAGGGAAAAATCCCCCTAGCTGATCCACTCATGAAGCAATGGACTCTTAAGTAGAAGGGATCACTAGCCCATAGTACTTAGGGAAGAAAGAGACTTTGAAAGTAACTCATCTCTTAGTTGAATCAGCTACCTTTCTACACAGATCTTCTGCAAATCCCCTCCCAATTTAGCTGACAGAGGGAACATGAACTTGCTGAGAGATCTGTTGGAATACTCGGCACCTTACAGAACAGTTTAAAGGTAAGCCTTCAACCTAGATCTGGAGCCTGCTAGGCCACAAGAAGTTCATTCTGCATTGGTAGAATATAAAGAATCCAGATCAGGTTGAGGATCTACCAGAATCATTCCTTTTTAGATTGGTGATAAAAGATCTTCTGAAATATAAGGAATGGATAATTCCCAAGTCTAGCTTTTCAGATACAATACTAAGACCGGCCTTATCTTTGTACCTGAAGGAAGCCTAAACTATAGGAAATCAAGGCTCTCTTCAGAATTATATGGGCCCTACATAAAAGCCAGACAAAGTGACTCTGTCAAAGTGCAATGCTCTTTGCTCTTGAAAAGGATGATGATAACTTGGCCATAAAGTCTCAAATCTAAAAGGAATTGGGCACTAGTAAAAAGTTTATTAGGTGTTTATAACTGACTGGACTTTGGGTAGGGCAGCAAAATGAACTCTTGACATCATGATAAACTGAAGTAGCAGTCTATATAGCACAACACAAAAGCAATGAGAATAATTTAAACCCTACCACCTTGGATTTTCTTTAGCACAAATAAGATCAGAGAGAACAGGCAGACTGGAATACTAGCACCCAATCACCTGGATTAATCTGCATTCTACTCAGCCAATCAACAGGAATATTGAGAATCCGTGCCAAGTAATCAAGCTACTTGATAGTGGCATGAGACCAACCAAGGCCAAAGACCTGATTCCAGGCTCAGACTGACTTTTTGTACTTCCTTGTTTATCTAAATGCCATGACTAGAACATTGTGAACTGACCACAAAGAAAAATCTACAACCACAGTTCAAAAGCTAAACTGTGCAGGCCACACCTTCTCTCCCTTCTTTGACCACGTTCAGGATTTGGGTCAACTAATTCCCCAGTACCCCCAACCTTAAAGTAGCATTAAAGATAATCACAATCCATTGAAGATAACATCACTACATGTAAGATTATCAGGTTTCCCAGCACACTGGGAAGAGGATGTCGGGGGAGATTCACTTATCCTAGTGGGCATAAGTCTAAACCTAAGATCTGGAGCGATTAGGAAGCCAATATGAACACAAACTTCATCAGGCCCAGCATGTGGAAAGCTTCCAGATTTCAATGCTACTGACTTTAAATTTATCTACTGTGGAGTGAAGGCAACTTCCATCAGTTGGTCTATGTAGGGATCGTGATTAAGGCTCCATATTTGTCATTGGCCGCTGCTGGGGCAGTCTCTCCCCCCCCCCCCCCCCCCCCCCCCCCCCCCCCCAGCAGCAGGCGTTTGGGGAGTGGAGGGGGGCCTCAGCTCCTAGCTCCATGTGCTGCCTCTGCCTGCAGGCACCACCCCCGCAACTCCCATCGGCCACAGTTCCCAGCCAATGGGAGCTGCAGAACTGGGGCTTGAGGCGGAGCGGAGGCAGCACATGGAGCTAGGAGTTGAAGGTCGCCTCTTCCCAGGAACCGGGTAGGGAACCTGCCCCAGACTCACCAACCCACCACCCCCACCACCCAGCACGCACTATTTACTATTAATATTGAAATGTGATCTTTTACAACACTTAAAATGACCTAGCAGCAAGCTTGTTAGAGGGACCAAGTGATTTACCTCAGCTGTTTTCAATGCTAGTACTATTGCTGTGTATTTCATCATCTACTCAATCCCAAACCTGTTGCACAAACACCTACTCAAACATGAAGATAAATACTGAGAATCCCAAATTGCTCTGCCTTTGCAAAAACATAGAAAAGTGAACTATTAAGTCCACACCAGTTGCATCTATTAAGCACCAGTCTAATGAAATGGGACTCTGTGTACAAAGACTTCCAAGCAGTGATACTGAACAATTAGTTTTCTATCTCAGTGGAGCTGTTCTATTAAACCACTTCTTTACAAACAAGCTCACTGACTGAATTACAGCCACTTTTTACAAACTAGCATATTTGAAAGGAAGAATGACTGGTTCACAAATGTTTTCTATTAGCGTATATGTATTTGCTGTAGCAAATTTGCACTCCTGAAAATTACACCTCCCCCACAGAACACTTCATCTCTTATATTTTGACAGTAAGTGAATGTTTGCAGATGGTTTTGAAAACTGGGCTCTTTTAGCATTCAAGAAGCCCATAGCTGAAAGTGCATAGGAAAAAAAAAAAAAAAATAGATATCCACTGTTTGCTACAGACTCTTACACAAGGAAAGTCAGAGCTGAAAAAATAAGGTAAAAGATAAGACTCAAAACATTTTAAGAAGTTTCACCTTATGTTCAATAATCCACTGTCACTTATGCAATCTGAATTAAAATGGATTTCAAAAGACAAGGAAAAAATCTGCAGGGGCTTGATTCAGTTACTCCATTCCTGCACTTGAGACAAGGACAGCAAGGAGGGCAGGCACAAAGGTGGCTTTAAACCTGTTTTGGGCTCCCTGCATTCCGAAACAAAGTCCGGCCACCAATATAGATTAGGGCAGCTTCATGGTTGCCCTAACTTTACACACTACTTCCCAGGACCCTAGGAAACAGAATAATAATAGTACAATGCTCTTCTGATATCTACAACACGTCCCCTCCCTAAACTGGGGGACTGGACAGCAGACATGGTGTTGTAGAGCCGTTCTATGCAAGGTGGAACAGCTCTCTGCAGGGAGCATTCTCTGAGGCCATTTCCATCTATTTCAATGCCTCTTTACACTGCCAGAACAGTATAAAGGGCTTTTGTATAATTTGAGAACAATTCCCCAATGACTTTCCAAAATTTTAAGGATCTTTGGGAGTATAATTTTGTTTACACATGTTCAAAATGTCAACTTGATTATCATCTCACATATTCTGAGACAGTTTCAAAAAGGAACTAGAATCATTTATACCTAGAAGCAAATTTAACTGGAACTAGTGCACTTGAGCGAACTGATGTCTGACTGTATGGTTATGAATTATTTAAAAGCAATATTACTATCTACAAATGATGGTAATTCTTAGCATTCATCTTACCAATTAAATAGTGTGTCTGGGGGTTTTAAGTTCAGTAAAGAAATATGGAGTTCCTGCAATCGTTGCCTTGTTTCAAAATTCCCTTGCAGAACAATTCCACAGACTGCATCATCATTGCATATCAGGGGCAGTATGCCTCCAGCAAGAGGAGCATCAGCAATGTTACAGTCAAAGTGATTTGAGCCTAATCGGTTTCACACTGCTCTTTCTTGAGCCAAACTAGTATGTGTATAGGGAGCCCTGAAACTCCACAAAGAATGAAGCCCCCTACAGATTACCAGAGTGACCCAGGAGAAGCAGAAATCAGTTCCACATTGCTCTGGAAAAAAATTTCTGAAACAGCAGTAGCAACATGATTAAGCCTGCTGAGGGAAGTAAATGGAGTAGAGACAAAAAGAGGTGAATATCCCCAGAGACAGGGAAAAAACAGAAAGGCAAAGGGAGGACAAAGAGAACAGGCGCATATAAACACTCAATTTTAGGAAAGATTTTAGTAGCCAAGAGACGTATTTAAAAAAAAAATTCCACCATTTTCTCCAAAAAAGTGGGGAAGAGGAAAGAAACCCCCACACCTATGCCCACAAACTAAACATTTGATAACCAAACGTAATGATTTGGGGAAAGCCTATCTTTGATACCTGGAAAGATACTGGGGGAAAAAAATCAATTTGTAAGCACCTAGAAGATAGCGGAGTACATCTTTGATAATGGCTAGGCTGCTGACACCACTACCTGTCACACTGACCAATACTGTCTCACTGTTCACTTGTACTCCCCCATCTATCTGTATCCATCTGTTCCCACTTGTCTTAGACTGTATGCTCTTTAGGGCAGGGACCCTCTTTTTGTTCTGTGTATGTACAGCGCCTAGCACAAAGGGGTCCCAGACCTTGACTGGGGCTCCTAAATGCTCCCACAGTGCAAATAATAAATAATAATGTGAAGATCAGCCCTCCAAAATAAGAAAATGGGAAGGGAATGGGCTGGAGAGACCTTGATGTAAAACCTATATACTTCAGAAGTGATCTCTGGAAGATCCTAGGAACAAACCCACCTCATATTTACAACAGCCAACATTGATTTGTCAAAAACAAGTCATGACAAACCAACCTAATTTCCATCTTTGATAGGGTTCCTAGACTAGTGGATGAGGGGAAGGAGCAAACACAATATATCTTGATTTTATTAAAATAGTCTTTTGATAGTCCCTAGTTTGCTTATGAGTATGTCATGTGCCAAATGTGTTCTAAATTAAATTACTATAAATATAAACTGGTTGAAAGACTGTACTCCAAGGAGTAGCTATCAATGGTTCACTGTCAAACTGGGAGGACATATCAGGTGGGGTCCCGAAGGGGTTAATCCTAAATCCAGTACTATTCAGATTTTCATTGATGACTTGATCAGGCTGGTCCAACTCGTGGCCTGCAAGACAATTTTGTCTGGCCCCCAAACGGGTCCTCCACACAGCAGATCTGCTTTACAATGTGGCGCCCTCGCACACACCAGATGTGAAAGGTCATGCTACATGGAGGACACCATTTGGTAGAGCAGGTCTGCTGCGGGACAAAATGGGGTCCTCCACACAGCGTGCATGCGAGATCACACTGCATGGAGGATACCATTTTGTTTTTATTTGTGGCCCACAGAGGTGCCACACAACTACACATGGCCCACATCACTGAAAAGGTTGGACCACTCTGGCTTAGATAATAGACTGGAGAATATGCTTATAAAATTTGCAGATTAAACCAAGCTGGGAGAGATTGCAAGCACTTTGGAGGACAGGATTAGAATTAAATTACCTTGACAAATTGGAGAACTGGTCTGAAATCAACAAGGTGAAATTCAATAAAGACAAGAGCAAAATACTATGCATCGGAAGGAAAAAATGAAATGCACAAATAGAAAAGAGGGGAAAATTGGCTAGGTGTAGTACTGCTGAAAAGGATCCAGGGGTTCTAGTGGAGTACAAATTGAATATAAGATAATAATGTGATGCCGTTGCAAAAAAGATTAATTCCATTATAGGGTGCTGTATGTAAGACACAAAAGGTAACTAAGTCCAGAGGAGAGCAACAGAAGTGATCAAAGGTTTAGAGAACTTGACCTACAAGTTAAAAAACTGGGCATGTTTAGTCTTGAAAATAGACAAATGAGGGGAGACCTGATAGCCGTCAACTCTGTTAGGGGCAGTTATAAAGAGGACAACAATCAATTGTTCTCCATGTCCTCTGAAGACAGGAAAAGAAACAAGCTTAATCTACAGCAAGGGATGTTAGGAAAAACTTTCTAACAAGGATAGTTAAGCACTAGAACAGGCTTCCAAAGGAGGTTGTGGAATTCCCATCATTGGAGGTTTTTAAGAACAGGTTAGACAAACATCTGCCAGGAATGGTCAAGGTATACTTGCTCCTGCTCGAGGATTGGGTGGGTTGGGGTGTTGGACTAGATGACCTCGAGGTTCCTTCCAGCCTTATATTTCTATGAGTCTATGACTAAAGCACAAGTATGTGTAAAATGACAAAGGAGCACCCTAAAAGGCTCAGATGCAATTGAGATCAGATGTGTCATTTTAAAAGATTCTCAATGCGCTGCAGGCAAGTTCCACCACAATCATTTTTAAGTATTGGCATTGAGAATACAAACAATAGCTGCCTCTTATCCTAATAAAGCTCTCAAGAGCAATTGGGAAAGCCCAAAAGGAATACGAGGTGAAAGTGAGCTGTTCTCAGCTTGCCCAAACTACGTATGAGCAACATGGTACATTATGCACCATCCCTCAACATTTTTAATTCTTTCCCATTTTGAGCATCAGAATTAACCTATTATAAAAGCCAATCTTTCGCATAAAAATATGGAAATGTTCAGCCTAATGCAGTAATCTGATTAATAGAACATTCCTTGGTTTCTCTAAATATTCAACTAAAAATTACTTTATTTTTGACCTAATGATATGAATGGCATACTTGTACCTGTCATTCCAGAGCAGGCACTTTGCTATAGCTCTCATTTGGAAAACTACATATAAATGCATAAATACTGCTGCTCTTACCTGAGACCAGGGGTCCCAACATGCAATTCATCCAGGCTACCTTGATCACTGCCTCTTGGGACCTGTAGCGTCTTGACTATAATCTCCACACTGATAAGGATGATTGACCGAGGCCACATTACAGACTTCCACGGGCTGCTTTTGGTGCATACTTTTAACACCACTACTTAAGATTCAGCTGAACACCACCAGTATGTTTAAGATTCTATTCAAATCTACTCACTCAACTTGAACTCAAGTGTTTCTACAAATACAGGTAGAAATTACTCATTCGTAAGCCAACTGGTACAAATTCCTATTCATATATATCTCATGAAAAACTACAATACTTTAGCCAGACTAAGATATCCATATGGAGTTCTTCCTTAGAAACCCACATAATACTAATGCTATTTTTACATCTTTTTCACGAGTTCATTCTCATTTCACTTCACGACAAAACTGTTAGCAATACTAGTGCTTGCAGAACATATGAACGAATGAGACCAGAGATGGAAATGTCTCTCTCCGCCCCATTAGATTAGTAAATAATGTTATTAGTTCCTTCATTCACAGATCTCTCAGTGCTTTACAAAGAAGATAAGCATCATTATCCTCATTTTACAGATGAGGATATGAAGGCAGAGGGAAACAGACAAGGATGGAAGTGATTTGTCCAAGATCTTCCAGCAGAAGAGAGGGGGGAAAAAACCCAAGTATCTTGAGTCCCAGTCCAGTGCTCTATCCACTAGTCCCTAAATTACAGTGCATTGGGCCAGCATTTCTCAAATGCAGCCACCAGGGGTTTTTCTTGCGGCCACAGCCTCCTGGGTGGTGGTTGGGCGGGAGGGGAGGGGAGGAGAAGAGCAAAGCAGCGGTCCCTCCCCTGGGGTTGCCAGCAGAGGTTGGTCTCTGCCCCCTTCTGGAGCCACAAACGCAATAGGAGCGAGCTGACCAGTGCGAGTTCCCCACCTTCCTGGGGGCAGTGGGGCTTTGGGCTTCAGCCTTGGGGTGGTAGGTGGGCAGCAGGCTCAGTCCCGCAACCACAGGGCTTCAGGCTCTGGCCCCAGGCTCACCCCCACCATGTCACCCCTGGCTCCCGCTGCCTCCTCCAGCCCCCACTCATGCAGCAAGACCCCAGGCCCGGACTCACCCCCCACCCCATCACCCTGACCCCTGCTGCCTCCTTCACCCCCCATCCAGTCCCGCATTAACCCGGCCCTCCTGCCTCCTTACCCACCTCCCCATCCAAGATTTAATTTGCCCCCCAGCTTGCCGGGGGATCATAGAATCATAGAATATCAGGGTTGGAAGGGACCTCAGGAGGTCATCTAGTCCAATGCCCTGCTCAAAGCAGGACCAATTCCCAACTAAATCAAGTCTGAGAAAGTCTGCTGTGAAAAATGATATTAAATATACAAATATCACTTTTCACAACAGCAGACTTACTAGCTAGCAAGTCTTTAAAATAAAATCAACCAAAAAAAGCAAAACAGGTAAAGCACCTTATTTGTGTTTCTATTCTGCTTAGGTCCAGTAAAGAATAGAGACAACTGTACATTATTTTTATTATTGAGTCTGAAAAAACGACATAAATACTTTGGACATGTACATGTGCATATTTATTTGTTTTTCTTAAAGTTAATTAAGTATTTTAGGAAAAATTGTCAGAGCAGCCACCAGTAAGAGTTGAGGCCACAAAAAAATGTGGTGAGAACTCCTGCATTAGGCTATGTCTAAACTACAGACCTTACAGCAGCGCTGCTGCACCACTTTACGGTCTCCCATGTAGCCACTCTATGCCGACGGGACACAATTAAACCACACCCAACAAGCGGCAGCAGCTATGTTAGCAGGAGAGCGTCTCCTGCTGACAGCGCTGTCTACACCGGCACTTGTCGGTGAAACTTTTGTTGGTTGGGGGAGGTTTTTTTTTTCCCTTCACATTCCTGACTGACAAAAGTTTTATTGACAAAAGACTTAAAAAATAAATAAATAAATAAATAAATAAATATAGGGTAAAAAAACCTTAAGAACATTTGTTTCTACAAGTACATGTTCCACAAGCCCTTGCTCGTCAAATAATTAATCCAATTCTACATTTTAACTTAACCAGATCAACAGCTGTCTATCATACTGTCAGACATTAGCATCTGTATGGGAAGAATTCACTGCACGCCAGTGAAACTTGTAAAAAGAACAGGAGTACTTGTGGCACCTTAGAGACTAACAAATTTATTAGAGCATAAGCGTTCGTGGGCTACAGCCCACTTCTTCGGATGCATATAGAGTGGAACATATATTGAGGATATATATACACACACACACACATACAGAGAGCATGAACAGGTGGGAGTTGTCTTACCAACTCTGAGAGACCAATTAAGTAAGAGAAAAACATTTTTTTGAAGTGATAATCAAGCTAGCCCAGTACAGACAGTTTGGCCTCTCAGAGTTGGTAAGACAACTCCCACCTGTTCATGCTCTCTCTGTGTGTGTGTGTGTGTGTGTGTGTGTGTGTGTGTGTGTGTGTGTATATATATATATATATATCCTCAATATATGTTCCACTCTATATGCATCCGAAGAAGTGGGCTGTAGCCCACGAAAGCTTATGCTCTAATAAATTTGTTAGTCTCTAAGGTGCCACAAGTACTCCTATTCTTTTTGCGGATACAGACTAACACGGCTGCTACTCTGAAAATGAAACTAGTGTTGTCAAAGTAATCTTAGTCACTTTCACTCAACAGCAAGGATGGCAGAGAAAAAAAAATACTTCTGTACTCAAGTGCAATACCCACTGTTTGCAGCTGCCAGGGCGTGGGAGAGGGGGAGAGAGACAGACACACGGACAGACAACAGGGTGACACACACAATTCTAATGCTGGTATCCCACATTAAGTTTTAATGCCCAACAGCTAACAGTTACTCTCCACAACAACTACCACACATGTACTTTTTGTTAGCCTGACTACAATGCTATACACAAACTCGTTCACTACTGTAAAACATTTATGTAGATTTATTTTTTGTTATGCCTCTATTCAATTTTCTTAAGAAATAATCTCAAAAAGGCATACTAATGGAGACAAATATTAGTTATATCATTGAACTGTAATACTGCCACTTGGCTGTTGTTCAAACTCAAAACCAAGTCCCTGAACTCAAAATCTAGAGCCTGTTATTTAAGATGTCATCTTTGGCACATTTCCAGTTCTGCTAAACATCATTAACCAAATTGATCTAGCCTGTCGCCACCACCCAATTCATGGCATTTTACTTTAGTTGCTATTCTCTCTGATGGATGGGAGCCATACCTGTGGTTCATTTAGGGAGTTTTAAAAGCCCAGACAATGCAGCTGCATCTACATTACTAAGTTAACTATTACAAGTAACTAAACTATTGTTATGAATCACTACATCTGCACACGGTATTCACATATGATAAGCGGGATTGCAGTTATGCAATATGTCCAACGCTAGTGCCGCACCTAATTGTTTTAGCAGCAATACCTTCTAAGCACATATCACAGAGGTCTCCTCTCTGCTTCAAACTAAAAGTACTGTGAATGACTGCTTATGGCTAGAGCCATATCAAATTCATGGCCGTGAAAAACACGTCATGGACTGTGAAATCTGGTGCCCAGCCAGAGGCTCCTACCCTGCGCAGGGTTCCAGCTACTAGTCCTGGCCGGAGATGGGGGAAGAACCAGACTTCCTCTTCCCCTGCAAGTGCCGCTCCTGGTGTGAGTCAGACCCCACCTCCAAGCTCTCCCACAGCTACAGGAAGCTCCGTGGCTCCAGCTGTCACCGCCCCACGCGGGGAGGCTGCGGCTCCATCACCTCCGTATGCAGGCAGGAGACTGCCAGGAAACCTGGACATATGGTAACCCACCACTTATAGACTTACGACACCTGGCCAGGAGCCTTCCTCTCTGCTGCCCAGCTCTGAAGACAGTGCCTCTGCGAGCAGCAGGGCAGAAATAAGGGTGCAATCCCACAACCCCTCTACAATAGTCTTGGGACCCTCCCACCCTGGCCCCCTTTTGGGTCGGGACCCCCACAGTTACACCACCATAAAATTTCTCATGTAAAGATGTGAAAACATGAAACTGACTAATTTAAAAAAAACCCTGGCCATCAAATTCACCAACATGTACCATGAATTTGGTAGGGCCCTACTTATGGCCCACCAGGACCCCTCACTTTTGGACGGAGGTATAACTCTCATATCTACCAACACCACCATCCTTCATATTTCTGAATAAGTCCAGAAGTCAATGAAGACCTCAGATGACAGTCGGCAGCTGTGAAAACGGCTTTATGTGACATACAAAGCAAAAGCACTGTCACTAGAAGAAAGTTTTCCTAGATTTGAAGATACAGTTGGCATCAGAAATAGCTGCAAATAGGCAGTGGGAAGTGTTCTATCATTGCCAGTGGAGAGCCCAGCAGTCGTGCAATCAACAGGAAAAGGACCTGAATGCCACCAGTTCATGAGTAGCTGCATTAGTATCTTAGTGAGCACTTCATTCACCATTAAGCAACAGTTTTGAACAAGACTCAGAAGCAGACTGGTAGGACCTTGTGGTTCTCTGGGTCTCAGATGATCAGCCGTGACTGCAGAACTTCTGGATGAAGAAAGCCACTTTCCTAGAATTCTGAAGTGCTTATGCAGGTCCAGGCATGTGAGACCACCAGGATGAGAGCCCTAGTACCAGTACAGAGGTATGCAATAGTTACCCTGTAAAAGCTGGCCTGTTACAGGTTTGTTGGGGGCCAGTTTGGGGTCAACAGGTCTCAAAACTGATGTGTTTCAGTGGCTGGGCCAAACCGTGTTGGTATTCATATACCCATTATCTGCTGACACCACCGATTCTGCAGGTGCACACAAACACATCAATAAGAAGGATTATTTCCTGACAAGGCAAGATTTGGTGGATCATTAAAGGTGGCTCATGAACCCCCATGCACTGGTCAAGTACACAATGAGAGGATATTCATGAATGCTATTGGGTCCAGGCATGGGAAAGCCATGCTCCCACACAGCAACGTGGACATTAATGGAGTTTGTTCCTATTATCATTCTGGGTGTATGGCATGGGGCCCTCAGCCAATATTTTTATGTGTGAATGCATTTAGGAATATGTCCCCAAGTTTCATTATTTGCAAGACTGTAGACAGTTAAAGCAACCCTTATGTGAACATTTCCAGCGACTGATTTTGTTTGTAAAAATAATTTAAACTAGGAGGTCTAAAATTCATGTGTCAGCTACGCAAGAACAAAAATTCTATTCCTTGCACATTCCTTTTGTGAAGGCAAGATAATGAAAATGTAAGAATCCTACTCTCGGATAACATGTGAATGCCAAGTTTTCTATGTCACATTTCCAGCGTAGCTATATTTGAGGGTTTGTCTCCGTCTACAATGGGCTGCAAATGAAAATACAGCATTTGATAACAAGTACATGACAGACTTTTCCTACAAGCATGGGGACTGAAATATCCATAGTTTTGCTAAAAGATGCCTTGAGGCGATTTGACAGCTACCTACAGTTATTTGAAGTGGATCAACATTGCAGGAGGAATTATTTAGGGTCGTTCAGAGATTAGCAAAGAGAAATAAGATTAGCAAAAAGACAAGTTTGAGGCATATACCTGAGATCCAGCTTATCAATAAGAACACAGAATAGCCTCTCAGGAGATAAGGAAGGTCCAATTTTAGTTAATTTTAAAAAAATATTTCATGAATACGCTAAGTCTCAATCCTGCATTGGATTAATGTAATCTTTAACGGTCATCCTGATCATAAAAAGGATGGGTTCCCACATTCCTTAAAACTGCCACATTCTACGTGGATAACCAACCTACAAACATGATACCAGATTTCTTTGCAGACAAGACAGGCACACCCAGATCTCCGTATGCTTTCTAGCAGGAAAATATTAATACAGAAATTTCATGCAGTGCTTGAAAGATTTCATGGAATTAGAAGTTTCAGAAAGAGAGCTTTAAAAAGAATAGGTTTAATATTTAACTTGTCAAACTCGCCAGAGGAAGTCTTACATTTTCATTCTCAAGTTATCACTTAAAGTCAAGGTTTTAGAGTCCTTGTCTGAATCTTCATTGCTATCTGTGAGCAGTTCTTGTTTTCGTTATCATTCTATATTTTATCTGGAGACATGCCATTCTGCTCATCCTTCAGGCTTCCTGGCTGCATTAAGTGACATCAGTCCATCATTAGACCAGCTGTTAAGTGTATTGTGTAGAGCCTATCAACTTAATTAGCAATCTTCCTTGTGCATAGAAGACAGTAATATAAAGGCAGCTGAAGAGTTACACTAGTTGCCACAAAGATCACTCAGCGATGGGAAAAACCCTCATGAAGAGGCAAAAAGCTAGAAATGGAGCTAAGCAACACAACTCTGTTAAAAATAATTAAAGAAAATTAGAAGCAAGCACTGCTCCCCAAGAGCATCAATAAAGACAGCAGCAGAAAGCTCTTTAAAAAGCCCTGGCAGACAACCCTCTCCAGTAACTCTACTCCACTACTGTCTGAAGCTTTCACAAAATAGTAGTTAGTCAACAACTAATCATCATCATTGCTGCTAAGTAACTCCTGGCCTGTAGAAGTCAAAACTAGGATTAACTGCAGCAAGAATTTAACCATGACCTTGACCCAAGGTTTCACTCCCCTCCCCCTGCCCCAAGTAAAAAGTTCCTGCTATGGTATATCTAACATGGTTTCTTGTAGATTCCCACTGTTTTTCCACAAACACTAATCATTCTCTCAAGTTTCTGTATAGACAGTAACTCCTCACTTAACATTGTAGTTACGTTCCTGAAAAAAAAAAATGCTACTTTAAGCAAAATGATGTTAAGCGAATCCAATTTCCCCCATAAGAATTAATGTAAAGGGGGGGGGGAGGGGGAAATTAGGTTCCAGGGAAATTTTGTTCACCAGTCAAAAGACTCTGTGCATGCATTTTTTTTATATATAATATATATATACACACACACACACATACACACACACAGTATAAGTTTTAAACAAAGGGTGGGATATTTCCCAGGGAATGCCTCACTGCTAAATGATGAACTAGCACTCGGCTGAACTCTCAAGGATTAATACGTTGTTAATGTAGCCTCACATTCTACAAGGCAGCACGAATGGAGGGAGGAGAGATAGCATAGCAGAACGACAAAGTGTGTGTGTGTGTGTGTGTGTGTGTGTGAGAGAGAGAGAGAGAGAGAGACACACGCTCATTGCCCCTTTAAGTACACTGACCACACTCTAAGAACACTGCCTTTTTAAGTAGATCAGCAAGTTGAGACAGCAGCTGCTGCCAGCAAGCTCCCTCAGTCCTCAGCCCTGTCCTGTTCCCATCCCCACGCTGCGGAGATTGGGTACAGGAGCTGGGGGGAGGCAGGAGCAGGGCAGAAGAGCAGGGGAGCACCCTGACATTGGCAGTCCTCTTCTTCTCCCCCACCCCCACACAGCAAGCAGGAGGCTCCCGGGAGCAGCTCCAGGGCAGTGTGGGGAGGGACAGCTGAACTGCCTGGCAACTGATAGCCTGCTGGGCGGCTGCCACACAGGGAACTTAGGGGGGCTGATGTGGGACTGCGGGTCCACCCTGGTTCCAAGCCCACACCAACTAGCTCCAATGGGCTGCTTTTTCTGCAAACAGTGGACAAAGCAGGCGGCTGCCAAACAACGTTATAAGGGAGCATTGCGCAACTTTAAATGAGCATGTTCTCTAATTGATCAGCAATATAACAAAACAACGTTGTTGGGACGACTAAGTGAGGAGTTACTGTACTAACATCCAGCTATTTTCTTCTACATGGAAGAATGAATGAACTGTGGTAATTACTTTGATTTCACAAACTAAAATACAACCACACAGTACTGAAATCATTATGAATGGAGACTGAATTCAGCACCTTCTAAGAAATCCTAGTTAACTTACTCTGATGCCTCGGACCATAAAGTTTTCATACCTAATAAATGTACCAAAATATTAACAGATACTTCCTGGGTACACCATAACCCCTCTTAAGCCTTTGTGTAGGCTAAGCACATCCAAAGAAAAATGAAGATTCAGAATTTGAGTTTACTAGCTACCTCCTAAGATATCCAAACCTTCATATTCATTGCATTTTGAAGTATCTAGTACACAGGCCCAGATTTTTAAAGGTATCTCAACAATGCTCTGCTCAGCTTTCAACCCCATTGAAAGTCAACAGGGCTTAGACTCCTAAGTGCCTAAGTCACTTCTGAAAATGGGACTTAGCCCCCTAAGTAACTTTGCAGATTCTCCATCACTAACAGTTCTGGATTCTCCATCATGAACAATTTTTAAATCAAGACTGGATGTTTTTCTAAAACATATACTCTAGGAATTATTTTGGGGAAGCAATAATTAAGCAGTCAATTTGCAAACATATGGAAGATAAGGTAGTAAGTAACAGTCAGCATGGATTTGTCAAGAATAAATCGTGTCAAACCAACCGGATAGCTTTCTTTGACAGGGTAACAAGCCTTGTAAATGGTGGGGAAGTGGTATATCTTGACTTTAGTAAAGCTTTTGATACTGTCTCACATGACCTTCTCATAAACTAAGAAATGCAACCTAGATAGAGATGCTATAAGGTGGGTACAAAACTGGTTGGAAAACCATTCCCGGAGAGTAATCATTAGTAGTTCACAGTCATTCTGGAAGGACATAACAATTGGGGTCCCACAGGGATCAATTCTGGGTCCAGTTCTGTTCAATATCTTCATCAATGATTTAGATAATGGCATAGAGAGTACACTTATAAAGTTTGTGGACAATACGAAGCTGGGAGAGGTTGCAAGTGCTTTGGAGGATAGGATTAAAATTTAAAATGATCTGGACAAAATGGAGAAATGGTCTAGGTAAATAGGATGAAATTCAATAAGGACAAACGCAAAGTACTTCATTTAGGAAGGAACAATCAGTTGCACACTTACAAAATAGGAAATGACTGCCTAGGAAGGAGTACCACTAGGGGTCATAGTGGACCACAAGCTAAATATGAGTCAACAGTGTAACACTGTTGGGGAAAAAAGCCTAATTTATTCTGGGATGTATTAGCAAGAGTGTTGTAAGCAAAACATGAGAAGTAATTCTTCCACTCTACTCTGCGCTGATCAGGCCTCAACTGGAGTATTGTGTCCAGTTCTGGGCACCACATTTCAGGAAGGATGTGAACAAATTGGAGAGAGTCTAGAAAAAAAGCAACAAAAATTATTAAAGGTATTAAAAAAACATGACTTATGAGGGAAGACTGAAAAAATTGGGTTTGTTTAGTCTGGAGAATAGACTGAGAGGGAGACAACCGTTTTTAAGTACATAAAAAGTTGTTAGGAGGAAGAGGGAGAAAAACTGTTCTCCTTAACCTCTGAGAATAGGACAAGAAGCAATGGACTCAAATAGCAGCAAGAGCACCTTAGGTTGGACATTAGGAAAAACTTCCTGTCAGGGTGGTTAAGCACCAGAATAAATTACGTAGGTAAGTTGTGGAATCTCCATCATTGGACATTCTTAAGAGCAGGTTAGACCAGGGGTCAGCAACCTGCGGCACGCGTGCCAAAGACGGCACGCGAGCCGATTTCTGATGGCACGCTGCTGCCTGCCGGGGTCCTGGCCCCACTCAGCCCCCCCGCCNTAATACATTTTAACGTTTTTAGAAGATCTCTTTCTATAAGTCTATAATATATAACTAAACTATTGTTGTATATAAAGTAAATAAGGTTTTTAAAATGTTTAAGAAGCTTCATTTAAAATTAAATTAAAATGCAGAGCCCCCCGGACCAGTGGCCAGCACCAGGCAGTGTGAGTGCCACTGAAAATTAGCTCGCGTGCTGCCTTTGGCATGCGTGCCATAGGTTGCCTATCCCTGAGCTAGACCAGTGATACTCAGACTGTGGCTCTTGAGCTGCAAATGGCTCTTCAATGTGTCTCCTGCAGCTTTTTGCAGCACTTGATATTAAAATATTTACTTATTAACCAATCAGGGTGCTTTTACTAGGTTATTAACCAATTGTACTTGATAAAATACTTGGTCATTTAATCTGGGAATCATATCTACACAAACTAAATATTTTCCTGTCATATTGTTTAAATATGAATATATAGTTACTATAGTAAATGAAACAATGAATTCATACTACTGTGGCTCTTTTGAATAATGTTAATAGCTCATTTGGCTCCTGAACCACTGAGGTCTTAGGCATTGCACCATGTAGCGTTTGGAAGGCCTTCATAGATTCCAAGGCCAGAAGGGAGAGTTGCGATCATTGAATCTGACTTCATGTATAACATAGGCCATAGAATCAAAGGACTGGAAGGGACCTTGAAAAGTCATCTAGTCCAGTCCCCTGCACTCATTGCAGGACTAAGCATTACCTAGACTGTTCCTGACAGGTGTTTGTCTAACCTGCTCTTAAAAATCCCCAATGATGAAAATTCCACAACCTCCCTAGGCAATTTATTCCAGTGCTTAACCACTCTGACAATTAGGAAGTTTTTCCTAATGTCCAACCTAAACCGCCCTTGCTGCAATTTAAGCCCATTGCTTCTTGTCCTATCCTCAGAGGTTAAGAAAAACAATTTTTCTCCCTCCTTCTTGTAACAACCTTCTATGTATTTGAAAGCTCATGTCCCCCCTCAATCTTCTCTTTTCCAGAGTAAACAAACCCAGTTTTTTCAATCTTCCCTCAAAGGTCATGTTTTCCATTTACTTGAGACGATTTCTCCAGTTTGTCCAGACCATTTTGAATTTTAATCCTATCCTCCAAAGCACTTGCAACCCCCCCTCCCAGCTTCGTATCATCCACAAACTTTAGAAGCATATTCTCTATGCCATTATCTAAATCACTGATGAAGATATTGAACAAAACCGGACTAAGAATGGATTTCTGTGGGACCACACTCGATATACCCTTCCAGCTTGACTGAACCACTGATAACTACTAGCTGGGAATGGTTTTCCAACCAGTTATGCGCCCGCTTTATAGTAGCTCAATCTAGGTTGTATTTCCCAAGTTTGTTTATGAGAAGGTAATGCAAGACAGAATCAAAAGCCTTACTAAAGTCAAGGTATACCACATCTACTGCTTCCGCACTACACACAAGGCCCATTACCCTGTGAAAGAAAGCTATTAGGTTGGATTTGACACTATTTGTTCTTGACAAATCTATGTGGACTGTTACCTATCTTATTATCTTCTAGGTGTTTGCAAATAGATTGCTTAATTATTTAAATAAATAATTAATTATTTCTGGGTACTGAAGTTAAGCTGACTGGTCTGTGATTCCCTGGGTTGTCCTTATTTCCATTTTTATAGATTGGGATTATATTTACTAGGGTGTCAATCACAGTTAACTCATGCGATTAACAAAAAAATTAACTGTGATTAAAAAAATTAATCTCGATTAATCGTGCTGTTAAACAATAGAATACCAATTGAAATTTATTAAATATTTTGGATGTTTTTCTACATTTTCAAATATACTGATTTCAATTACAACACAGAATACAAAGTGTACTGTTCCTTATATATACACTTTATATTATTTTTATTACATATATTTGCACTGTAAAAATTATAAAAGAAATAGTATTTTTCAATTCACCTCATACAAGTACTGTAGCGCAATCTCTATTGTGAAAGTGTAATTTACAAATGTAGAATTTTTTTTGTTACATAACCAGACAAAAACAAAACAATGTAAAACTTTAGAGAATACAAGTCCACTCAGTCCTATTTTAGCCAATAGCTAAGACTAACAAGTTTGTTTACATTTACGGGAAATACTGCTGCCTGCTTCTTATTTACAATGTCACTTGAAAGTGAGAACAGGCATTCGCATTGGACTTTTGTAGCCAGCGTTGCAAGGTATTTACGTGCCAGATAGGCTAAACATTTGTATGCCCCTTCATGCTTCAGCCAACATTCCGGAGGACATGCTTCCATGTTGACAATGTT
Source organism: Trachemys scripta elegans (assembly GCF_013100865.1). NCBI lineage: Eukaryota > Metazoa > Chordata > Testudines > Emydidae > Trachemys > Trachemys scripta. Next base: position 203,688 of record NC_048314.1, read on the forward strand.
CATTAAAAAAAAAAAAATAGTGTATTAAATTTGTGACTGAACTCCTTAAGGGAGAATTTCATGTCCCCTGCTGTTTTACCCGCATTCTGCCATATATTTCATGTTATAGTAGTCTTGGATGATGACCCAGCACATGCTTGATTTACGAACACTGTCACTGCAGATCTAACCAAACACAAAGAAGGATGATGGAGTGTATCTCCACATAAGATCAGATGGGAAACACTTCAACCTATCCCGACGTAAGTCAAAGACCAAAATCAAAAAGGCGCTTATCAGGGAACTTCTATTCGCTGATGATGCTGTCCTCATAGCCCACAATGAAGATCTGGTATAAGAACTCATGAACCACCTTTCAAGTACCTGTCAGGCATTTACTCTCACCACCAGCACCAAAAAAAACTGTTCTATTAGGACAGAGGGGTCCACGAGATTATTCAACTACCTTAAATACAAACCAGCTAAAGTAGTCCAAAAGTTCAGCTATTTAAGTTCTAGAGTGACCACCAACCTCTCACTGGATGAAGAACTAAATGTTCGCATTGGAAAGGCTGCCACCACCTTCAGCAGACTAACTAAAAGAGCATGAAACAACTCAAAGCTTATCATCAAGACCAAAATGCTAGTGTACCAAGCTTGTGACCTCAGTACTCTCATGTATGGTGGGAAAACATGGACAACTTATACTCATCAGGAGTTTCAATCTACATTGTTTACGCTGCATACTCAAGCAAGACAAGGTGGGTGAGAATATCTTTTACTGAACTAACTGCTGTTGGCGGGAGAGAAGTTTCTGAGTTTACGCAGAGCTCTTTCTGCACTGATGCCTGCAATCATCCACATTCATCTGAACATTTGACTACAATCACTACAGACAAAAGACATAACCAGTTTGTGAACAACAAAACCAATGAGGCTAAGATTAAGAAAACTTTGCAGGACAGAGTAAATGCCTATTCTGCACACATTCTAAATCTAGGTGAGATACTATCTATGCTCCTGATTGCACACAATGGACTCCTGTAACCCCACAGACTTCAACATTTCTTTGCAAAAGTACAGGGATCCACCCACACAGGACCTTGATCTTACAACTGGATTTGTGATTACGTTACTTTTCAACAGCCACTTTACAGCTGCCAAATACAAACAGAAAGATGGCAGCATATATTTGTCACATCTCAAGTAATAAGATGAAATACTTTTGCAGCTTGCCTACAAGTTTATGTTTCAGACTAAATCAAGTGAATAAAGATCTGCGAAGAATGTAGACTGAGTGCTTCTCTATGCTTAAAAGGCTGCAACTGCGCCACTGCAGCGCTTCAGTGAAGTCATTACCAAAAACAATGGGAAGACTTCTACTGTCAGCATAGGTAATCCACCTTCCCAAGAAGCAGTAGTTATGTCAACGGGAGAAGCCCTCCCATCGACACAGTGCTGTTTACACCAGGAGTAAGGTCAGTATAACTGTGTCACTTAGGGATGTGGATTTTACTGGCCAGAAAAAATTCACTAGGAAATTGTTCAAAATACTGAAACCAGTAGTAATGGCATATGAATTTGTATAGAGAAGTTAGTGTTCCTTGGCTGAAGCTGTTGAAGTGTGGAGGAAGACAAACATTTTTTTATTGAAATGCAATTAATGATAAAATGCATGTTCAGCAAGTATTATGTGGTAGTCCTCATTATTTTCTAAAATATATGACCAGTTTCTGCATGTGCTGGTTCCACCCACAGCAGCAGAATCAACACCTGCACTTGACTATTTAGATTAATATGTTTATGATGGAAGTAGGTTTTCTGCCAACAATAGTTGAACTGCAAGCCAGCTGCCTCAATTTAAAAAAAAAAAAAAAAGTCATGTTCGCCAATTGAGTATTGTAACAGCTATTCAGTAGTGATAATCTCCAGTATATACTCTGAGAAAAAGATATGATCATGAAAGTAGTGTCAATTAACTGCTAAGGGTTCTGCTGGCTTTGAATTAGTATTTTCATCATTTCACCAGGTGCACTTAAAGACTAGAAACTGCATTAGGACAACTTCAAAGTTGATTTTTGTTTTCAGCATTTTATTTCTGAATGACTTCAAGATCCCTCTGTGAATTTCAATAACTGGCCACAATAGCAACAATTCTGACTTTTGCTCATGAACTGTAATTGTAAAATATTACATTATTGATATTAACATATTTGCAAGCTTGTACGTATAAAAACCCACAATTTTGAAGTTTGTTAATATCTTGAAATACTAAGCTTTTCGATGTTAACAATGACAATTTTCATAGTGATGAAGATTTTATTCCACTTTGTATGAATATAAATTCTGAATAAAAACAGTATTAAGGCTCCATTCTGAAAGCACTTATGCTACTGAAATCAAACTAGTCATGAAGTGAAGTGCTCAAGTGTTTTACGATGGAATTTTCTTTTTTTGTTGTTTGCCTGAAGCAGTTGCATAAAATTCAAAGATATCCTATCGTAGTGACACTGAACAGTTTAAAACCAGAATTTATAAAACTTAATTCATAATCAATTTAACCTAAAATTGCAAGCCATACCATAAATTTTCAAATTAAGTTGGGGCTTTACGAAGCTAATGTAAATCAATGATTTTTAAAGTCCCTCCACCATTTCATTCTATTTTTATGAAAAATGTTCTGTAAATACAAAAGAGAACCCAACATCCTAAGTAGCCTGCAGAATTAAGTTTACATACATGTATCTCATAGAACACTAACAATCTAGCCATACTGTAACAGTATCATACACAACCACTGGTGATCATTCATGATCTTGACTGTCTGGTAAATATTTGCCAGCTTAATTCTTTCCATCCCAGGATAGTATGCATCTCAAACAAAGATCTACAGCACATGCACTTCCTACATTTTCCAGCTATTTTCCCAGTCTCCAGTCGGTTTTTATAAAATGTGCAATAAGTCTGAACACCACAAATTTTAGATTAAAAACAATACAGAAGCACTGCTAAACAAGAACTTCCCAGAAACAGTCTAAAAAAAAATTTTTTTTTTTTTAACAAGGCTTATTGAGAGTTAATTGATGTTTAAGTGACACCTAATTTTTGGCCATTTTTAGTTTTAAAATCACCTACCTATAAGGTACTATTTAGGTAAAGAACAATGTGCTCATCAGTAGTATTGAAAGGAAGATAAAGCTGTATCCTGACCCATTCTTGAGATCAATCCAGTTCCAGGACAGATCATAGTTTCACTTTACATGATTAACAAGCAGCAGGAAAAGAAAAAAAGTTACTAAAAAATAAGCAAGCAAAATAGTCTTCACATTTTTATATAAACAGTTAATGGAATTATGAAAATATAGAAGTATTACTGAAATACTTTTGTTATAGCTATGAGAGAGGAATTTTAGCCACACTACCAATGGTGCAAGTAGATCTAAGTTCTCTGGTTCTCTGTATTTTGCCACCCCAAGCACGGCAGTCAGGCGGCTTTCGGCAGCACGCCTGCGGGAGGTCCGCTGGTAATGAGGATTCGGCGGCATGCCTGCGGGAGGTCCGCCGGTCCCGCACCTTTGGCGTACCCGCCGCCAAATTGCCGCCGAAGCCGCAGGACCAGCGGACCTCCCGCAGGCATACCGCTGAAGGCAACCTGACTGCTGCCCTCACAGTAACCAGCAGGTCGCCCCTGCTCTGGTTATATTTTAAGTAGAATTCACCAGTCAATCACAATGCAATGCATATTCAATAGGCAAATTCTGGTTCTCATGTCTAACTGAAGTTTTCCCTCTTTCACACAATACAGTCAGTAGGGACATGGTCACCTTTTTCTTCTCATACTACCAACTCTCCTTCCCAAAACATGGATCAGCCTTCTTAATAGGAAGTTCTGTTTCTGAACAGACTGTTTACACTCAAGGAACATTCTATAATCTAGGCAACAATTTGGAAGGGGGGGGGGAATCAGTCACAGTGGGAGAAGCACTGCAGACAGGAAGAAAATATTAGCCACACAATTTCATATTAGCAGAAATCATACGGTCAGGAACGGTCTAGAATGATAATACTTAGTCCTGCCATGAGTGCAGGGGACCAGACAAGATGACCTCTTGAGGTCCCTTCCAGTCCTATGACTATGATTTATTTATTCATGGAATCAGGTGCTTTAGATGCAATCAACCATATTTTTGAGGGGGTGGGGAGTTGTAGAACAATTCTGCATTTAAACTTTTATCTAACTGGCTAACTTCAAATTATCTAGTTCACAACATATAAACAGCTGTGTCAACACATTTTTAGTCTAAATCAAACCACAGTTCTGAATTTTTTTTTAAATTCACTAGTGTTACTTGTAACATTTAAGATTAAAACCAGTAATTTAAGAAATTCTCCATACAGAAGGTACCATCAAATACACAGCATAGTCAGTTCCACTGTTTCTATCGCTGTAAACAGTTTTCAGAGTGGTAGCGGTGTTTGTATCAGCAAAAAGCACAGGAGTACTTTTGTGGCACCATAGAGACTAACAAATTTATTTGGGCATAAGCTTTCGTGGGCATGCAGTGGAAAATTCATGGTGGGTGGGTGTCTTCCTACTGTATTTGCTACAACTTATTTGTTTGAGTCTTTCACACCAAGAGAGAGAACATTTGTTTTTCTACACTGTAAAATGACAAAATCTGAAGAGCCAGTGTAGTAAGCAGCATCAGTTTATACTGGTGCACTTCAGAGAATTCCGGTTACTGCCCTTTCCAAACAAACAAACAAAAAAAAGTCAAGGTTCATCAAAGGTACACATTGTTCAAAGTCTTCCTTCCAATCAGGCCCGTTTAAACCCGAATCAGCGCCTCAATCCCATTTACGGGACTCTGCTGGTGCCGCATTTGCTGGGCAATCTCCAAGAGGCCCTTCCGCCAGCGGCTGTTGGCCGGACAGTAACGTGCCCGCAGGCCGGGGCGAGCGGCACACACACACACACACACACACTCGGTTACAGTGAACAGGGTTGAACGCCGAGCCGCCTCCTGCTGCACCAGCGCCGCCGCTCCCTGCCCAGTGACCTGTCTCCGCAGAGACCGACCCGCCCGCCCAATCACCAGGACCCGCACGTGCCGGCGACGGGCCCAGCCGCCCTGGCACGTCGGGGGCGGCCGGGCCTGAGCGCCAGGAGGAGCCGGGCCCGATCTATCCGCATCCACCCCGCAGTGGCGGCCCGGCCTAACGGCGCGGAGGGACGCGGCTGTCCCAGGCCCCGCCGGCGGTCTCGGGGGCCGCCTGCTCCGGGCTGGCGTGACCCACGAAGGAGCCGGGGCGCGTAGAGCCCGTGAGGGTGGGGTGCGTGACCGCCTCACTCACCGCAAGCCGCGGGGCCAGGCCGGGCCGCTGCCTCCACTCCAGAGCCACCGCTTCCTCCTCCGGCGAGATGACAAAATGGCGGCGGCAGGAAGTACCATCAGCTCCGCCGCCCCGCCCCAGGGCCCCCGCTCCCGTACACTGCGCAATCCGCGTACTGAGCTGCCCGTCCCCCGCCGGCCCCAGGGCAAGCGGCGCAACGGCCCCTCGCCCACGGACACCCCTGTGCAGGCCGCGTACCAGAGGACAAACGCTCCTACGCAAACAGCGCGCCTCCTAAAAAAAATAATACATCGGGCTACTCAGGTCGCTACGCAAATAGCGCGAAAGTCCTATTCGCCTACCTCACCAGGGAACAGCCGTCCTCAACGAAGAATCGCCCCCCAACGTACGTAAACCGCGGTCCGCGCGCGGGGGGGGGGAAAGCACTATCTACGCAAATCGCGTAGCCCACCGACGGGGCCAAAGCTCTCTCCCACGCACACTCTGCACCCTATGCCCTGCATTCGCTTTCCACCGCAAGCGGCGCAAGAGAGCCAGAGACGTCCCCTACGTAAATCACGTAGTATGCTGCAGGTTCCCCAGCCGCCAAATGCGCAAAATGCGTAAACAGAAAAAGCCGATCCCCTTACCCGTTCTCATACACCACCCACGCAGACCGCTGGCTGCGGAATGCGGGCTCCATGAACGGCACCACAGCGGCCTGGAGGGCCTCTCCTGCTACGCACATAACGTAGCGCCCCTCTCTACGAGGAAAGCGGGTCGGAATACACCGTTTGAGCAGCAGGCCTCAGCCTGAGACAGACGCCCCAGCGAAGATTGCGTAGTCTCCCTAACGCAGCGGCCGCATTACGCAATGCGGGTTACGCTAGCAGGGCAACGTAACCAAGGACGGTGAATCCCGACACCCCCACCTCCGCTCGACCGCGCCCCCCAGTCGAGAGCCGCTTCCCTCGCGCGCGCGAACTCCGCTCTCACCTGAGGGGCGGGCCGCGCGCTCTCCGCCCTCCCGCCGGACCGGGTGCCGTGGGGCCCGGAGGGGGGGAGGCGTCTCCTCCGCGTCGCACCGGGGGGGCCTCCGCGGGGCAGATAAAGACCGAGGGGCAGCGGGAGGGACCGATAGCGGCTCCGCACTGACCTCACCGCGCAACGCTCTGCGTCGCGGCGCAACAGAGCACGCCACCGACGCATCCCGCGCAGGCTACGGGCGTCCCCGCCCCTTTCCTAAGCCCCGCCCTCTCCGTTCCCTAAGCCCCGCCCCTCGAGCGCAAGGGCTGGGGAGGAGCCGGGAGCGCAGGCGGCGCGTGGGAGAGGTCGGGTCGTTCCGCGCCCGGGCAGCCGCTGCAAGGGGGGGGGCCTGCACTGCACTGCACTGCACTGGGGAGGAAGGACGCGCTTGGGTCCCCAGCTAGCGGGGGGCTCTGCAGTGGCGGGGGCATGCATGGTGCGGGGGAAGGGGCAGCTCTGCAGCAGGGGGGGACGGCCCGGAGCCTCGGTAGCCCGCTGGTCACTGCAAGGAGGGGAGAGGCGGCTCCCTGCAGGGGGGTGGGGGGCACTGCCTGGGGAGGCGGTTTCTGCACGTTGATGGGCATTGTGCAGGTAGGGGGCATGTCCCGGCAGCGAGGTGTGTGCTGCACGAAGAGCTGAGGGGAGATCGCTCCTGGGACTAGCGCATCATCCGCTGCATGGGGAGAAGAGCCTCTCCTGAAAACGGCTGGCTGAGTCATTTGCTCTGGAGAATGGTTAGTCCTTCCACTTCCTGGTCGGCCCCAGTGTCGGTTGACTCTGAAGTCTGGTAATGCAAATGTCCATGTTAATTGTTTTACTGCGGATCATTTTAGCAGAAAGATCCGTCTCCTCTGGCACTGTGGGTGTGACCCCCTACAAGTATCATGTCATGCCACTTCATTGATTTGTATGTAGCACTCTCCAGATTGCTGCAGGCACTGGTAGCCGGCGCTTACTCACACCTCTCAGGGTATGTCTACACCAGAGCTGGACAATGTAATTTCCAGCTCAAGGAGACATATTTGCACTAGCCTTGACTGAGCAGTGTAGACCTGGTGGCAATAGGGGCTAGGTGTCCTGAGGATGTACCTACAATTTCAGTCAGGATTGTACTTGAGGAAGCTAGCTTCTTGTGCTGCCAGGGTGTAGGCATACTGTCAGCCAGAGCCCTGGGCTGAGCATGGGGTGGCACCTCACTTCCCCATCAGGAGCCCCAGCAGTCACTGTGACTCAGGCAGACCATGCTGCCCAGATGCAAAGCGGGAGAGCACCCACTCCTGGTTTTGCCAATTTTGGTTGGATGTATTCCTGGAGGCTTCATCACATGACAAAATCTTTAATTAACTATTAATCTTTAATTCCTTGAGACTCCATGACAATCCTGGAGGGTTAGCAACCTTACCCACTTCTTATCCACTAAGGTGCCACAAGTACTCCTGTTCTTTTTACCCACTCCTGTTTCTCATGCCCAGGCGCAGCATGCCCTCTGCTGGCCAATGTAGAGATGGCCATTGCCCCATCTGCTGCCTAGAGCAGGCCTGCAGGTGTGGTTGAGATCTACATTGAGGGCACAACGTGAGCTCCCTTTCCTCCTCCCCATTATACATCCACTCTCAAGCTGGCTACAATCTGGTCTCTAACATCTTGGCTCCAATAACTGATTTGAAGGACTCCAGCTGTTTGGTCTGATTCCCTAAAATGATCCATGATCTTTCACAGGATCAGCTATACCCCTGATTTTCAAGTGCAATTATAGTCATGCCACTGGGAAGGTTGGTCCTGTCTGGGCTCAAGTTCTGTGCCTGTGTTCAGGAGGAAGAAATGGAGATACTGCGATGTGTTTGCCATTCTGAGCAGGAGACCTTTAATATGTGGCCTCTTCTAGCTGTCCACAGCTATGGCGTTAGCTATTGGCTGTCTGCTGGCCATGTGCGGTGGGGGCAGGGGGAGAAGTGTGAAATCTCTACCATAGCATTAACTGTGGCTCACAGATCCCAAGCAGGAGGCAGAGGAGGGGTTAAACTCCAAAAGGAGCTGCAGGCAATCGGGAAATTCACCCCTTGAGCTCCCTGGGTAACCTCAATTCTGGCATTTTCAAACTTCTGAATGGTTGACTTCCCTGCATTATCATTCTTGTAATAGGCTTTTGATTACTATATTGTCTGTATAACTATGGGACCCCAATCTTAAATTAAGGTTTCAGAGTAGCAGCCATGTTAGTCTGTATCCGCAAAAAGAACAGGAGTACTTGTGGCACCTTAGAGACTAACAAATTTATTTGAGCATAAGCTTTCATGGGCTACAGCCCACTTCATCGGATTCATAGAATGGAATCATTCTAAGGTGCCACACGTACTCCCAATCTTAAATTAACACTCAGCAGAGGACTGGATGCCTCAAGGGAGAGACTTTCTCCAGAAGATCACCAGTCTGAGTTCTTCCTAGTTCAATACGGCCTAAAAAAATTTTCCATTTGCACATGTCCAGAGAACAGGCACCTCAGCGGGACGGACCCAGAAATTCCCAGAACAAGGTTAGGTAATTATCTGGCATGCTTAGTATCTGTTTCTGAGGCTGTGTAAGAAGTTTTCATTATTGGCAACCCACCCGGGAGGCCATACCCTACGCACCCTCTGAGAGCTGAGCCAACCAGAGATAGGATGGCCAAGCATCTGGTTTTCAACTGGACTGCACGGTCGAAAAGGGACCCTGGCAGCTCTGGTCAGCACTGCTGACTAGGCTGCTAAAAGTTCAGTTGGCCACAGCGGAGGGCTCCCAGAAGCGCCTGGCATGTGTCTCTGGTTCCTAGGTACAGGGGTGGCCGGGGGGGGGTGTCTCCGCATGCTGCCCCTGCCAGTGGTGCAGGTGCTACCCAAGAACTAGCTCTGCAGCTCCCATTGGCAGGGAACCACGGGCAGTGGGAGCTGCGGGGGTGGCGCCTGCGGAGCCCCCTGGCTGTCCCTTCCCCTAGGAGCCGAAGAGACATGACGCCGCTTCCTGGGAGCCTCCTGAAGTCCGCACGGCCTAGGGTGACCAGATAGCAACTGTGAAAAATTGGGACAGGGGGTGGGAGGTAATAAGAGCCTATATAAGAAAAAGACCCCAAAATTGGGACTGTCCCTATAAAATCAGGACATCTGGTCACCCTAGCGCTGCCCAGAGCCTGCACCCCATCTACTGCTACCTGAACTCCCTGTTTACATATATACATATAGAGAGCACTTTTGTAACAGGCGAGCTCTGGGGGGTGGAGGTCTCCCAAACCAAGAAGCAGAGGACAAGGGGCTGCCCCCCTTCAGGGCTCCATCTTGTTGACAAATAAAGGGGTTCTGAAGTTAATGATGAAAATTGTGGAAACACCCCATGGGTCATGACCCACTGGTCTCAAACTCATGTCCATAGGAGCAGCCACACTCCAAGCCTCCACCTAGCAGCCTGCTGACATTGGCTTACCTGGGACCCATGAAGCCCAGCCCCCATGTGAGGCTCCATCTTCGAGGTCTGATTGGCGGAGCCCCAGAGCAGCTGAATGGCCGACTGGCCCTGCTTAAGCCAGCAGCAGGAACACGAAGCTGTCTGAACAACCAGGCTTCGCCCTGCTCTGGACTGTGCACTTTGTGCTTCCCACCCATGCTGCTTGATATCCTAGCTTGCCTCCTGGCATCTGACTTGAGGTTCCTGGCCTCCAGCTTGTTTCCTGTCTCTGACCCCCCGGTAGCTTGACCTGGCCTGACTCTGGTTCCCGACTTGTGGTTCTGATCTCCAGTTTGTCTCCTGCTACTGACCTCCCGAAATCCTGACCCAGTTGGCTCTTGACTCCTGTCTCCTGACTGCAAACTTTGACTCTGACTACAAGGTCTGACTGCCCATGACCAAGCCATGACACCCTGACACTGGGATTGGTAGTTGACTCAAACCAGAGACAATTTTAAAAGGCAGGATAATCCAGTGTCTCAGGAATTGCTGTTTGAAAACTAGATGCAACAAAGCTGATGGAGAAGCACCCTTGGTGCTGCGGATATTTCTACCATTGGCCTGTAAACCACACACGGGATATTTCAAAGTGAAAAGAGGCTCTAGGATCTGGCGCAATGACTTCTCCTGCTGTGTTCGCCATCCAAACACCCTTTGGTCCAGGGGAATGTGCGTGGGCCTTTTCCAGGTGGGGGAACCAAAGGACAGGGAATGTAAGTGACTTGGAAAAGGTTATAGAGGAAATATGGGGCAGAACTGGGAGCAGAGATCTGCTCTCCATTCACTACCCAAAACTTTGGTTAACAAGGAGTTATGGTTGGCTGGCAGTGCCTTGTACCCATCTAGAATGTTGAGTGCAACTAGATTTAAATCTCTGAAAACCAGAAAATAAAGAGGTAAGATGCATAGCAGCCCTCACCCAACCTTAACTCTGCTCCTGGAGCTTGCAAAAGTCACTGAGGCTATACTGTAAGTATGGTTCAGCCCCAGGACTGCCCCGTAATGAGCAGACATGAGGAATGTCTAAGGGCTTGTCTTCACTGCGGAGTTAAGGCAAGCTAAATTCAAGTGTTGCCTGTTGTGCTTATTGGACCTACAAACTTACCATGAGCTCAACTGTAAAAAGTATGTGAAAGTTCATAAAAGTTACAATGCCCATGAACAATAGGTCAAGTTGTTTACAATGACGAATATTATAATAGGTACAAGAAAACCCAACAGAGAAACTGTAGTAGTCCAAACAACCAGGGCTTACTGATATAATTCAAGGACTATACCAGATCATACTTAGTAAACAAGAAAATATGGAAACAAAGGTACCTGTGCCAAGTTTGGCCTCACAGAAATGCATTTAAATGATGGACAGATTAATGAGGATAAACTCTGCCACCTACTTTTACTCCTTTTTGGGGTTCCTAAAATGAGACTTTGGGGAAAAAATAGTTTTCTTCCCTCAGCTCATCCCCCAATCTGCCAGCATTGCAACTCATCTCGCTTCCTCAAGCTTAAGTCAGACAGAGCAGACCAGGCTAAGGACTTCCTGGGGGGCGGAGGGAGGAAGCCGGCTGGCCTTGCTCTTGTTGCAGGAACTTTGTTTTCACCTGTGAGTGCGGAAAGTCACCACACAATCACGACAGCCCATCCGTGGGACTGTCTACCAGCCCTGCAAAGGCATGTAAGATCCTGTATTATTTTCCCTTTCCTTGTTGTGTTGATTTCTTTCCTCCCTCTTTTGTCCTATCCCCTCTCTCATTCTCTCCGTTTTTTGTTTTAATGTAGTGAGATGAGATGAGCACAACTGGGCCTTGTCTAAGGAGCAAGAATCCAAATAGATGATGTCCCTAATCAGAGCATGAACAGGGATCAAGTAGAAAGTGCTAAGCTTGACCTGCCAGCCAAAGCATCCATTCATGATTGACCAGTATTCCAAAGATATGTGTCAAATCTGTATTCCCACCTTTCTCCCTCTCTCTCCTCCACCTTGAGCCTGTCTGCCTATCTTAGAAACAGGAGAAGTAAATACCCTGTACAAGGCAGGACTGGAAGTAAAATTAACTCTTTTAATCAACGAAAGGTGGTTCTCTCTCATTTTGTCTCCCAAACGAGAGAGACTTTAAAGGATTTGATTGTTTCAGTTTCAATATAAATGCTTGTTTTCATTTCTTGTTCATTCTTGTGTTTGATCTATATGCTTTCAGTTTTAGAATGAATGCTTTTGGGTGTTTGCCGAGTAAACTAAGGTTTCTGTAGAACTCCCCCACCCCCAAATCTATTTATTACCGGGTGATGTTGGACAGTGAAAGAGTTTATAGTCATCTTAACTCTTTAGACCTTCAAGATCAATACAATATCCCCCAACTCAAGTCCCTTCCTTATACAAAACATCTTACGGGTGGTGCTGCTTTTAACTCCAGTTGGCTGCCCAGTCAGGGATGTGGGCTACACTTGTCAGCTGCTAACACAGCCCCTCTGTGCAGCTCAAGTATTGTTTCATAGTGTGACTGTATTTACTTGAGCTGGGCTAACTCCAGAGGAGTTAACTCAGGTGGAGATCATGGCAGTTTACTCTTCTGTGAAGACATTTACCATATGTGCTGTGGTGTGTCCCATATAATTATATTCTTTCATTCAACTGCTTGCATGCCCACTGCTTTGCACTGTCTGAGGGGCAGCTCTATGGACTGGATCAGGAATTACTTACAGTGGGTTGCTACAGCTTCCAATGTGATAGGATGGAGGGGCCTCTGTAATCGGAAGGATCATGCAGCCTTGTTTCTGTGATGAGTTATGTGGATTCTGCAGATAGAGGAACACTATGGTCTATTGTTGCCATGGGGATTTCTAGCAGCCGGGTATCAGACATGACAGTGCTACAAGGCAGAGAGAAGTGCAGGTGGTGTTCCAGAGGAAATCCATAGGCCTAGGGTGTGAGGCAGTGCCGCTCATACTTAGCTATTCATTAACCTAGTTCTTGGGCAGTCAATAAAACAGTTACTAACCTGTTCTGTAACTGTTGTTCCTTGAGACGTTGCACATGTCCGTTCCACTTCAGGTTTGTGTGCACCCTGTGCACCAGAGTCAGAGATTTTTCCTTTAGTGGTACCCATCGCAGTGACACACACGCACCATCTGCAGCCTTGTGCTGCTGTGCTGTATATAAAGGGTGGAGCCACCCCCAACCCCATTCAGTTCCTTCCTATTGGACAGACTCCAATATAAAGGGGAAGGATGGCAGGTCCTGGAATGTACATGTGCAGCACATCTCAAAGAACAACAGTTACAGAACAGGCTAGGAACCATTCTTCAAGTGATTGCACTGTCCATTCCACTTGAGTTTGACTCAAATAGTTCAATCCAAAGATGGGTGAAGGCCAGAAGGAACCATTGTGATCATCTAGTCTGACCTGGATAACACAGGCCAGAGATGTCAGGCTGACAGGCCTATAATTACCCAATTCATGCCATTTACCCTTTTTAAAAATTGGCACAACATAAGGTTTCCTCCAGTCTTCCGGAACTTCCCCAGTGCTCCAAGACTTGTTGAAAATCAACTTCCCCAGTGAGCTCCTCAGCCAGCTCTTTTCAACCTCTTGGATGCAAGTTATCTGGACCCTCCTGATTTAAAAATGGCTGACTTTTGTAGCTTCTGTTTAACATCCTCCGAGACACTAGTGGAATGGAAAGTCTGAGATGACGACATCTGTTTTTTTTTTTTTTCCTTAATCTAGAACAGAAACATTGAGTGAACAGCTCTGCCTTTTCTGTATTATTATTGATAATTCTACCTTTTCCATCTAATGATGGACCAATACCAATGTCAGGATTCTTTTTGTTTGTAATATATATTAAAAACCTCCTTGTTGTTTTCCTTAACTCTGCTGGCCATAGATTTCTGTGACCCTTGTTTCCCTTATCCATTCTCCACAGTTCCTAGCTTCTGATTTATATTCATTACCGTCACCTTCCCCTTTCTTCCATTTGTTATATTTTATTTTTTACAGCTGCCTTCATTTCCTCTCTAAACCAGGTTACTTTTAAACTAGCACAGCCTTCTTCCTCAATTGTGGGATTTGTGGCTTTGGGGGCATATAGTAAAGTGTTCTTAAATGATTCCCCATTAATCAAATATTTCCTCATAGCTGATTTGGCTCATAATTGTTTTTAGCTTTTTGAAATTGGCCCTATTAAAGCACCAAGTATACTGGTTTGGCCATTATTCTGTATGCATGTCATGGTGCATGAAATGGGTCACAGCTGAGAATGCCAATCTCAGGTCAGACTGTCAGAAAACAGGGCAGACACACCTAAACTGATGGTATACGCTAAATTAAATCAAATTATAGATTTAATCAAGCTATCAACAACTGTGTGCTCCTGGATCTCTATACTAGATTACCAAGGAACCACAGCCACTCCCCTTAGACATTCCAGCCTATAGTACCACCCAGACAAACTGGACTTAATGATAAAAGGTTATTAAAACCAAAAATCATCACGCATTAGGTTCCTCCAGACCCAAAAGGCCAGTCACTTACTCTAGGTCAAGTATACTCCAGATCTCACCAAAGACAACACTGAAGCCAGTTTCTCTAGTAAAGTAAAGATTTATTAGCTAAGAAAAAGAAATTAGAGTTATTGAGTAGTTAAAGCGGGCGAATCACATCACAGGTGAATCAATGTTTGTAAGGCCAATGTGACAGCAGGGGTGTAGTAATTTGCTGATTTCCAATAGTCTCTCAGGGTTACCCAGAATGGCTCTAGGGATCTCCATCCAATGGCTCCGAATTCCACCCTGTCAGAATTCATCAGGCTAGAGAGGCAGGATCATTCCCTTGAATCAGTATTTATAGATTCTGTTCACTTAAGCCAAGCTGACAAGCATCTTGACCCACATGGGTTTTGAGAGTAGCAGCTGTCAACTGAGCTGTGAATGGCCATTGTTGAACACAAAACAACCCTTGCTTTGAAGTTAACATTCTACTTCTTATGCATCCACAAGTTATCCAGTTACAGTGATAAACATATACACAATTCCTGGCCATTCATTACAATAGGGATGGATAAGTGGGAACAATACAAGTATCCTTCATTAGTATTCATGAAGTTCTGCACACTAAGGGTATGTCTACACTACAAAATTAGGTTGATTTTATAGAAGTTGATTTTTAGAAATCGATTTTATACAGTCGATTGTGTATGTCCCCACTAAGCGCATTAAGTCAGCGGAGTGTATCCTCACTACCGTGGCTAGCATTGACTTACGGAGCGGTGCACTGTGGGTATCCCACAGTTCCCACAGTCTCCGCTGCCCATTGGAATTCTGGGCTAAGCTCTCAATGCCTGATGGGCAAAAACATTGTTGCGGGTGGTTTTGGGTACATGTCATCAGTCGCCCCTCCACCTATGAAAGCAACGGCAGCCAATCATTTTGCACCTTTTTTCCTGGGTTACCTGTGCAGATGCCATACCACAGCAAGCATGGAGCCCGCTCAGCTCACCATCACTGCTGCTGTGAAGAGAGGCTTTGAAAACCAGTTTCATGACTGGCCAGGCTTCGGTGTGACAGTTGTGACCAAACAGGAAATGAAATTCAAAAGTTCCCGGGGCTTTTCCTGTGTACCTGGCTAGTGCGTCGGAGTTCAAAGTGCTATTCAGAGCGGTCACAATTGAGTACTCTGGAATAGCTCACGGAAGCCAATACCGTCGATTTGCATCCGCACTACCTCAAATTCGACCCACCAAAGTCAATTTTAGCACTACTCATTCGCCGGGGAGAAGTACAGAAGTCGATTTTGAGGCTTGGTCTACACTACCCCCCTAATTCGAACTAAGGTACGCAACTTCAGCTACGTGAATAACGTAGCTGAAGTTCGAAGTACCTTAGTTCGAATTAGTTCGAACTTACCTTGGTCCACACGCGGCAGGCAGGCTCCCCCGTCGACTCCGCGGTACTCCTCTCGGCGAGCTGGAGTACCGCAGTCGACGGCGAGCACTTCCGGGTTCGACTTATCACGTCCAGACTAGACGCGATAAGTCGAACCCAGAAGTTCGATTTCCAGCCGTCGAACTACCGGGTAAGTGTAGCCAAGGCCTAAGAGTCCTTTAGGTCAACGGAACGGGGTTGGTTCATTTTTAAATCGACCTAACGCGGCTAAATTCAACCTAACCCCGTAGTGTAGACCAGGCCTAAGTAAATTCTTATTCTTATACTAACACACCTTTTGATCTAAGGTTACTTATTGCAGGGCATGCATAATATCAAATAAACAACAGCATATAGTCCATCTTAACAATACAGTTACATTTTACAAGTGAATTTGTTTGAACACACCATGCTCTTTTAACATTCCTTTGATTTCTATTAGCATGCAAGTGAATTAACCTGCTGGCAACTTGTGAGATAGCATCACAGCACATTCTAAATATGGTCAAGTCATGATCGCTTGTACCTAAGGTACCATTAATTTTTAGTTCTGTGATCATTTCCTCTTCTGTTAGGACAAGGTCTAATAAAGAATATTGTATCATTTGATATTTATTAGCTGTATCTTGTATCATAAAATAATTAGATCCTGAAATCAGAATAAGAAAAATTATACATTAAAAAACCCACAACAAGTCATGGATCAGAATGAAGGATACTGTTGTACGGGGCTGAAATCTGCCTTATTTAGAGTTAATAAAAACAACAAGTTTCTGTTTATGTGCACAGTCTTAAGATTTATGATTTTCTCATTTTCTTTAGTTTTACAGTGTTGCCAACTCTCACACTTTCATCGTGAGTTTTGTGCTATGTGGTGTTTTTCTTCAAACCCCAGCTCCTGGAATCAGTTGATTTATTGAGAATCTCTGCTTTTATTTGTAAAGTAATTTTCTAAGCTATTGTGGCTGCAGAGAATAGCCTGAAAACATGACCCACGTGCACCCTAAAGGCTCAAAACTCAGACACCAAAATACCCCACATTTATTATTTTTTGAAAGATCTCATTATTCTGAAGCCAATCTCAAGATTTTGGTGGGGGTCTGACTCATGATTTTTTTTAACTCTTGGGGTTAGTAGTGGTGATGGAACAGCTGACTCCATTGCTGTCACTTTAGCCACCCTAACTGGTGTGGTTATATACACACAGTTTATTGTGTGGGACCATAATGCATAAACTGCATAGATGTGGAGCAGCTCTTCATAGGATAATGATCAGAGACGTGCCATTGACATTACAGAGCTGCCCAGTCCAGAGCTGGCTCAGAGCTATTAAACCCCACTCAAGGGAACATACCCAGCTCCGATGTGCCCTTTGTCCTGAATGTCTGCTCCTGCAGTCATGGCAAAACAACCCTTCCTCAAAGGAAAACTGTTATATAACAATGTATAAAAAGGGGCGTGTTATGACCTGCAAGTGCATGGGCAAAAAAACTACAAAGACACATTCCTAGGTCAACTGACACTAATAATAGTAGGCCCTTGCCTTCCTGATGTGAGCAGCTACCAGTTACCACCCCAAGAACCTGCCACCAGATTTTACCAGCTGTCCAAGGACTTGTGCCAAACCACATATTGCAGCCCCAAAGGCCTCAAAGAGCAGGGTTGAGTGGGACCCAGGAATATAGAGGGTAAAATTCTTCCCCTAGGCATAGGGGCTAGCACCAGACCTAGGCACCACTTACGTCCTGCTTCAGCCCAGTGGTGAAGTGCCTGGGCCTAGAGGGAGAGAACTGAGGCCTCAGCCTTGTGCTGCCTCTTCTGCACAGAGATGAGTTTCACTGTACGGGTTTGATCCTATAAACGCTTCTGTAAGAGAGTAATTGTGGGATTAGCTCCAGCTAACTCAATTGGATTACTCACTACTCCTTGCTTGAAGTATTTTCAGAATTGGGGCCCTAAAGCTTAATTTAATAAGGAAATTAGCATAAACAAATAGCAGTGATGCCAACTCTTTGTGTTTTATCACAAGTCTTGTGAGAGTTGATGTTTTTCCTTAAAGTCCCATGTGACGGGAGTAATCTGCCCCCTCAGGAATTTCCCATCTTCCCACCAGTGGTCAACCACCATTGACAGGTCGGTGATGAAGTGGGGCTGGCAGTTTCCCTGCCTGGCTCTGCGTGGTTTCCTGAAGTGTCCGGTATGTTCCTGCAGCCCCCAGGTGCACAGGCGGACAGGGAGACTCTGCAAACTGCCCCCACATCTCTACTTAGGAGCCGCAGGGACATACCAGCTGCTTGCACCCCCAACCCCATGCCCCGGCCCTGAGCCCCCTCCTGCACCCAAACTCCCTCCCAGAGCCTGCATTCCTGCCTGCACCCTAATGCCCTGCCTCAGCCTGGAGCCCCCTCCCGCACTTCAAACCCCTCAGCTCCAGCCCTGCACCCCCTCCCGGCCCCCAACCCCCTGCCCAGTGAAAATGAGTGAGTGAGCAAGGGTGGGGGAGAGTGATGGAGGGAGGGGGGATGGAGTGAGCAGGGGGCAGGGCCTCAGAGAAGGGGTGGGGAAGAGGGTGTCCAATTTTCTGCAATCAGAAAGTTGGCAACCCTAATTGTGGGGCACTGACATCTTGGAGCCCCACCACACAGGGTTGACAGCCAGCGCTGCACTGCCTGGGGCTCCCCAGCAGGAGGGGCTCTGGCTGTCTGCCCTGGGTGGCAGGGCTCCATCTGTTGGTTGCCAGGGTTGACAGCTGGAACAGTCGTCACAATGTCGACACTGCATCGACCCAACTACTTTGACTTAAGCACTAGGCCTCTTGTGGAGGTTGAGTTGTTAGGTCAGCGTAGTGGGTGACTTACATTGGCAGGAGAAACATTATAGTGTTGATGCTTACAGAGTTAGGCTGACACAAGGCATCTTACATTGACCTTACTCTGTAGTGTAGACCAGGCCTAAGTCTTGCAGAATCTTTCTGCAGAACATATCAAAGCCAAGGCCTTTCCTGTCCATCCCCACCCCTAAAACCCTATCAGGCTCCTATCATCTTGATTACTGCAACACCCCTCTCTCTGGTCTTGACAAATGCAGTCTTTCCCTGCTAATATTCCATTCTCAATGCCATAAAGATGATTTTCCCAGTCTGTCACTTTGACCATGTCAACCCCTCCCTGCATCCCTCCTTGGGCTCCCCTTTCTCTATTACATCAAACATAAGCTGTTTGTCTACTCTTCACATTACAGGTCCTGCGCAGTCAATCCCCACCCTTGCTAAAATCTCTCACTCGCTAGCAAGGTGTCAATGCTCACGCCTCTGATCAGCTCATGATGCGGCCTCCATCACCCACTTGTTACATTGTCAAACAAGTGCCTTCATGCTTTCTCCCCTGCTGCCCCTCACTCCTGAGAGGTGCTCCCCATAAACATCCCCAAGGCCACCTCAGTGTCTTCCTTCAAATCCCTCCTTAAACCTCTCCTTTGCGGTGATGACTACAAAAAGCTTGACAGTGGTTACACTGCTGGTGTGTTGAGACCACTGCTGGTCATGCCGACCTTTATTTGTATCCAGCTGCCTGTCTCCATCTATTGTCTCTTGTCTTGTATATAGATTGCAAACTCTGGAGGCAGGGAATGTCTTTTTCTGTGTTTGTACAACACCTAGCACAGTGCGGTCCTGGGCCAGGATTGGGGCTCTGGGCACTGTGGTAACACCAACAATAGCTGACTTGAGATAAGTCCATTGTAAAACATTTTAAATGTCTGCCCAGTGGATTTTACCACAGTAAGTAAATCCTCATCAAAACTCATCTGAGTCAAACTGCTTCAAAAATTGTGCGTGTAGACAAATGCTAATCCCTGCATGCCCCCTCTGAGGGGGTTAGCACTATCCCCAGAAACTGGAATCTAACCCCTACTACTTCCTGATCAGGGAATGGGGCTTTAGGCTCTTCTTCTCCTTGGCTGGGGAAAGGGAGCCACGGTCAGTCTGGGAACCACAGCTGGAAATCAGTCTCCAATGCTCTCCCAGCAGGCTTGTGTGGCCTGGAGTGCTTACATACAATACATTACACTAAGCAGTTGCATGCTCCTTGCAATGCCCCTGCCGTAGTAGTGCAGGAGGGAGGAATGGATTCTGCTCAGAGGCACTGGGGGCCCAGGCTTTGCTCAGGCACAAATAAAACATGGCATGTGAAATGCAAATACTGTGTTTCTGCTAAGTTACATTCCTACATGTTACCATGCCCCTGGTTGTGTGTCCATGCCCTGGGCAGGTGGGTACTTAAGTGTGCCCTCTGCCCTAGGGCAGTGCCCCCAGGCGGGTGGGTATAGAACAGCACCCCTCCCCGCAGTGTTGGTGTCCCATGGCATGTAGGTACCTTATCTATCCTGGCATTTATTGATTACAGAATGAAGTGAGGCTACAGTTGATATGTGCAGCGCCCATCCATGCAAAAGATCCTCCTCCACTGAGCCCCTCACCGTGAGAGCTGCCGATTGCTCTGCTCAGAGGTGTCCCTTGCAAAGATGTTAGTACTGCTCAGCAGCAGCCAGTGCAGATGAGCTAAGCCTGCTGGGAGTAGATGCTGCCACCTAAAGGAAAGGGAAAATACTGTATTACAGCAGCCAAAGTTCAAACTGGGCTCCCTGGGCTGGGTTACCTGGAGCAGACAGATGAGCAGCAGGACGTTTGCCCTGTTATATCAGCACCACCCTGCCAGTTACATTTTATTACTATTATTTGTATTACAGTAGAGCCTAGGAGCCCTAGGCATGAGTCAGGAGACCCATTGTGCTAGATGCTGTATAAATTCATACAATCATAGAATATCAGGGTTGGAAGAGACCTCAGGAGGTCATCTAGTTCAACCCACTGCTCAAAGCAGGACCAAGCCCCAACTAAATCATCCCAGCCAGGGCTTCGTCAAGACTGACCTTAAAAACCTCTAAGGATGGAGATTCCACCATCTCCCTAGGTAACGCATTCCAGTGCTTCACCACCCTCCTAGTGAAATAGTGTTTCCTAATATCCAACCTAGACCTCCCCCACTGCAACTTGAGACAATTGCTCCTTGTTCTGTCAGCTGCCACCACTGAGAACAGCTGAGCTCCATCCTCTTTGGAACCCCCCTTCAGGTACTTGAAGGCTGCTATCAAATCTCCCCTCACTCTTCTCTTCTGCAGACTAAACAATCCCAGTTCCCTCAGCCTCTCCTCATAAGTCATGTGCCCCAGCCCCCTGATCATTTTCGTTGCCCTCCGCTGGACTCTCTCCAATTTGTCCACATCCTTTCTGTAGTGGGGGGGGGCCCTCAAAACTGGACGCAATACTCCAGATGTGGCCTCACCAGTGCCGAATAGAGGGAAATAATCACTTCCCTCGATCTGCTGGCAATGCTCCTACTAATGTAGCCCAATATGCTGTTAGCATTCTTGGCAACAAGGGCACACTGCTGCCTCTTATCCTGCTTCTCGTCCACTGTAATCCCC